>NW_025895831.1:0-2382 GCF_002878395.1 Capsicum annuum
CACTTCCAAAATTACATAATACTATTTTTGAGTTTCATTTGTCATAGGCCATACGTACCAACATATTTACATATTTAACATGTTTAACAGAATAAACCTTACACAAACCTTTCTTCTATCAAATCAAAATCATATCTGTTTAGTGATTATTAGAGAACTCAATACACGACGGAAAGTTGAAGATGACTTGAAATTAATAGATGTAGGATCGTTGTGAATAGCAGACAGCAAATATTGTACAACACAAATGTAAAAAACAAACAGTAAAATGAACAACTAAAACTGTTGGTAAACTTGACAAAGGCCTAATAGCTCATGTTGATGTTGTTCCATGCATTGGTACTTTACAATGATCTACATTCTACGATATGAGATATTTGGTAGATATTAAGGTTATAAGTTTATAAGGTTGTTTACTAATTTAAGGTTGTTTACTAATATAAAGTTATAAGATTAAACGGGTGTCACACCCCTTTTTTAACCAAAAAGATTCGATTTTAAGTTTGATAGGGTTTTCATTATTAAGTGACAAAATGGAGATTTGTTTTGAAAAGGATTTTTTCTATTCAAAACTCAGAGTCGCCACTTGGCATAATTTGGTGTGCCAAATCACCTTTGGAAATCCTTTTCAAAACGGTTTTGACTCTTTAAGACTGGTTTGTGAACAGAGATTGCAGCTAAGGAATTTTATTAACTGAGGAAAAGGTGTTAGGCACCCCTCGATCCCGTGGTTCGACCACGGTCGCTCGGTGAAATGTATCGGCTAATTGGACACTATAAAATGTACAAACCACATAAACACACAAAACAAACAAAACAAAACAAATCTAACAAAATTCAAAACCAAAATAATGTCCAGTCCAAATTATACAATCCGAAAGATAGAAAAATGCAAAAATGTAAATCCTATTCTAAACTAATTTTAGACTAATGCTCTACTCGACGCCTCGGGCCTCCGTCACGAACGTCCTCCGGGTACAAAAATATTTCGGTGCATTCCCCGGCGAATAAACACAAATACCTCGGGGCATTCCCCGGCCAAATGATACATTTGATCCCAAAAGCAATAAAACCAAGCCATTCAACACATGTTTCAAGCATTCAATATTCCAAAATTCCTAATAATTCGCCTACCCCTTATCTTTTACCTACCTGTTTCGACTTAAAGCATGATGCTACCACATTAAACATCAACAATGAATGAAAATACGACAATATTCACTTTTTATCAATTTTTGCAATTCCCGCCCCAAAACAATCTATTATAATTCTCAAACGAGGTACCGTTTCATCACATAATCCAAGTAAATGAACGAAGCATCAACACAAGAAACTATCCATTACCAACGGAGAAATCAACGTCAAACATTCAATTCAATGCATCAAATATGACAAAACAACAAAATAAAAGAGAGTGAATAGAATTGTACCTCGATTTTTATTTCAATTCATCAAAATTTTGATTGGAGCTTCGACGGGAATACGTCGAACGACAAAGCCTCGACTCCGAACTCTCGAATTGAATAAAACCCAACACTAAACTAATCTCCGAGCAACCCGAAAGAGCGTTTCGATATGGTGGCCGTTTTCCGTCTTTCTCCTCTCTAGCGCGTTCACAAATCACTTCTCCCTCAATTCACTATTTTTCCTTCGATCTCTATATTTATCTCCCTATCACTCAGTTTCCTCTCTCAATCGCTCCATTTTATTTTATTTTTTGCTTTTCTTCTGATTTTTCAATCTAGGTGTGGACCATGTTCGATGGTGAGTGTGCGTGGCCTGAGGTGTGTTTGCTCTACTGTTCTTGTTCTTCTTCAATGTCCGTTGGTGGTGGTCTGTGAATTCAGAGATTTTGTGGTCGGTGTGTGTGGAATCTTTAATGGGTTCCTTTCTGTTATTTTATTTTTTTTCCTTCCCCTGTTATTTGGATGATGATGATATATGGTGAGTATATGCTAGTGTGATTTCTGAGTAAAAAGGTGCCAAGATTCTAATAATAAATTCAATAACTAGAATTGTTTTGCCATAAGAGAAAAGATAAATTTTTGATAGAATTAACCTATCTTAAAATACATTTTAAATACTAGAAAGAGATCACTTCTATTTGGACTCCATTGGTGGCAACTTGTAATGACACATGGGACAATTTGGGTTTTTAAGAAGCCAAGTCTCGATGCAGCCATAATGGAAACTGTGGCTGCAAGGCAAGCTGTATGGTTCTGATCCAGGTGAGTAACTCTCCTTGCATATCACACACTCGTCTGTCCATTCATTTTCTGGAAGATGAACTCTTTGCAAAGACTGCATTATTGATCTTACTGCAGGCAGCGACATGAATTCTCTCCTAGCTTGCTCAGTTAAAGTCTGTACTAATTCCCTTTC
>NW_025895832.1:0-1445 GCF_002878395.1 Capsicum annuum
CTGAATATATACATATATTTACCATATCCATGAACTACGTGGGGATCTGATTCGTGTAAAACATGATACGTAGGCAACCCTCAGCGGGTGCGATCAAATATTTTTTTTTCAAGTTTCAAGTAATAATTTTAAGATACTGGCATTAAATAAAAAAAAATTAATTCACCAAAGCCGGGATGAAACAAGAGGGTTTTCCTAAGTCCATTTCAGGAAGGAAATTATTTAGGTGCATGACATTTGAGTTAGTTATGAATAAAAAAAAAATATCCCTAAATCCTAACATATTTGTTTCTGTTTCAAAGAGAGAGAGAATAAGGTGGTTGGTTGTGGTCAAGCTAGCCTCTCACCCGTACAACACAAGGTATAAAGGAAAAAGGAAGATGACTCGAAAAGATGGAACAGAATCTGATAATGAAGAAGGTCGAGATCAGTTAGTCCCACGAGAGTTCGCATCTTTGGAGGAGAATAGGTTATTGAAGCAACAAATTGCGGAAATGTATCAGGCCTGGGCGAATGGACAAGCCCCGCCTTCCTCGATTCTAGGCCTTTCAGATGCAAATCATCCCAGTTCTACTCAAGCCCAAGTCGACGATCCACTTTATCCGCCTGGATTTGGTCCATACGCTAATGTGTCTAGCACTGCTGGCACATCCACCATGCGTCCTCCAAATCCATCATTCATGAACAACCCACTTTTCATTCCGGCCGTGAGAACTAATATAAATCCTCCATCAATGATACAGAAGCCTATCAACGAACTAAATCATGATCAAGTCTATCCTCCTGAATTGGCATTCAAACCCGTAAATTCATATCAGCACACTCATCAGCCTGAGTCTCATATCGTGTTTGAGAAGGCTATTATGAATGAAGAACGAGAAGAGATAGTTAGAAAAGTGAGGAGTCTGGAGCAGAGTATGAGAAACATACAAGGATTGGGGGGACACAAAAACGTCTCTTTCAAAAACCTGTGTATGTTCCCTAATGTTCATTTGCCGATAGGGTTCAAGACCCCTAAATTTGACAAATATAGTGGTCATGGTGACCCAGTGGCCCACTTAAAAAGGTATTGCAATCAACTCAGAGGAGAAGGAGGGAAAGAGGAGCTGCTTATGGCCTATTTTGGAGAAAGTCTGACGGGAATAGCCACCGAATGGTTTATCGATCAAGACATCTCTCATTGGCACGTTTGGGATGATATGGCTAAAGATTTTGTGCAACAATTTTAGTACAATCTCGATATTATCCCTGACCACACTTCTCTCGCTAATATGAAGAAAAAACCATCTGAAAGTTTTCAAGAGTTTGCCATAAAATGGAGAGAACAGGCATCTAGAGTCAAGCCACCACTGAAGGACCAGGAATTGATCGACGTTTTTCTCCAAACTCAAGAGTCCGATTATTTTCATCATTTACTAGCCGCGGTTGGTAAACCTTTCGCCGAA
>NW_025895833.1:0-1145 GCF_002878395.1 Capsicum annuum
TAACTTTTTACAGTAATCAAGAATGTCATTAATAAATGGAGGTGAACAGTTGCGATTTTTAGCCTAACTCATTCAAGTTCAATCCTCTATAAATAGGTCCCTCCTTACTCAATCTTTCGTTCTACTACACACAATTTATTCCTCGCTCTTGTTACACCTTTAACTACTTTCTCTTCAAGGACTTGATAGCTTTTTCCTATCTCTGGTAAGTTTTTTTCTTGATTTTTGTGTAAATATACGTTGTATTACATTACATTCGAATTCTTTCTTTTCTTTACTTTTGTGTTTACGTGTGTGTTTTGTCAACTTATGCATTTTTTAGATATGGCTGGTCCTGTGTGGGATGTCTCTATTTTACGAGATGCCATGAGGGAACTACAGAAGGAGGTTCATGACCTACATTGGGAGTTGACCGCCGTCAGAGTAAGGATGCTGCGGGAGATCCGCAGGCTCCTGAGGACGCTTCTGCTGCCCTTTGAAGATTGGCCGGCTGGCCATACAAATAATAATGATGTTAATAATGATGATAATAATAATTAAGATTTTTTTTCCTGTTATCTATGTTTTTTTTTTGTTTGTTTTATAAAAAATTATGTTTGATGCACGACTTTTTATTTCTTATTTAATTTTCGTGTTGTCTATTTCTATTTCTTAACGAATGATATGTCTACAATTAAGGAATAATTTGACTCCAGTATCAATAGTAAGAACATATGAGTTATCTGTTAGTTTAGTTTTTCTGTGTGATAGGAGCTGTATCTAAATTTTGTTGTTCGAAATATATTAGTAATCTGATGAAACAGATTATTTATCTGTTAAAACAGATTACTAATCTGGAGCAACAGAATACCCATCTATTCGATTCATATTACGGGCACCTAAAACCCTTAAACATGAATCCATCCAACATGAGTCTGCTGTTACAACAGAACATTTATCTGTTGCCGCAGATAATGGATCTGTTTAAACAGATTGCTCTTGTATTGCATTCATGTTCGCGTGCAAGCTATTTTTGAAAAAACAACACACTAGCAGTTACCCAGATTCAACTAAAAAGTATAATCTGACTCACCAAAGTCTCCTCTCAAGTAAATTCCAAAGTTGAAAGTGATTTACGAAATAAAATTTGACATAAGAATTTGGTC
>NW_025895834.1:0-1141 GCF_002878395.1 Capsicum annuum
CGAGTTCATCAACTTGTTTAAAGCAATCTTACCCCACGGATATTGTTCATATCGATCATACTATACCATTTGAATTCTATAAAACTAACAGCTGCATCATCAGTTTGAGATAACAAAAACCTATGAATGAAAAATAATATGGTCATCCACAATACATCCTGCTCATTGTCAAAATTTTTCATCTTATACCGTTCAACAATTTTTTTTTTGAAAATTCCATTTTTGCCTCTAGGAAATACTTTGTCATTAACACAGATCCTTCTGAAGTCGGATATTGAAAGTCCTCAATGTTTGAGGTGCAATTCAGACCACTAATGAGAGCAAATTCATATATAGAAAATTTCAGAACTGTTCCCTTTACATAAACATGGAATTCATTTGGGTTATCTTGTTTACACTCAAGCATCAACAAACATTTGGTTATTTAACCTTGGAAATTTGATTTAGGCATATAAAAAAAAACACCAAAGCATGTCTCCTTAAACATATTGAGCACTTTTTTACCCACAAAGTACTCAACATCGGTCGCAAAGTTATGATTGCACGAAATGCCAAATCTCAGTGGATGTTGTGGAACATTTTTAATCACGTATTTCACCCCATGTATTAAAAAACAATGATGTATCATAATGCAGTCACTGACTTTATTTACATAAGTAATGTATCAAATTAATAATTAACTTTAACATTTGGTACATATTGAATTATGATACATAACTATAACATCTGTATCAGACATCTTGATTAAATTCATACTTATAAATCAGGATGTATCAGACATTCTGGTAAAATTCTAACTTAGTGCTAAACAGTGATGTATGATAACTCATTTACTTACCTTATGTAAATAAGTAATGTATCATAATAAAAATTAGCTTTAACATTTGTTTCATACTGTGTAACGATACATAACGATAACATATGTACCAGACATCATGATAAATTTCTTACTTATGTATCATAATAAGAAAAATTTTGATGTATTATAACGCATGCACAAACATGATCTTCATCGTTATGTATCAGACTAATTGGCAATACTAATATTTGTTAATAACAATAACTTATTTTTGAGAAAATTTTCAATCAAATACATAAATAACATACCTTTGGTAATGAGTCTCTTTTCACAACTTCCTTT
>NW_025895835.1:0-2135 GCF_002878395.1 Capsicum annuum
TCTCCGGTAAGAATTTAGTTGCGACTTATGGATAACCTTGGAACTATTGATTTTTGGGTGATCTTGCACACTATCTGGTTAGGATGTTGTTGTGGCTTACGGATGACCTACAGGCTATCAACTCATAGGTGATCTTGCACACTATCCTATTTCAAATAATATGACTTATAGATGACCCTCAAATTGTCAATTTCTAGGAAATCTTATATATCATTCACCCTTAGATAGCGACTTAAAGGCATCCCTTCAAATCGTGTGCTCACGATGCATTCAGATGTTGATTTATAAAATGATAAGATATCCTCGACGCCAGCGTTTATGTTTTGCGTGTCAACAGATATAAAATGATGATGATATCCTCGACGCCAGCGTTGTGTCTTGCGTGTCAACAGATATATTGAATGTTGATGATATCCTCGATGCCAGCATTGTGTCTAGCGCGTCAACAGATACTAAATGATGATGATATTCTCGACCCAGTGTTGTGTCTTATATGTCAACAGATATATTGAATGTTGATGGTATCCTCGACGCCAGCGTTGTGTCTAGCGCGTCAATAGATATTGCATAATGATGATATCCTCAATGCCAGCGTTGTGTCTTGCATGTCAACAGATATAAAATAATGATGGTATTCTCGACACCAGTGTTGTGTCTTGTGTGTCAATAGATATATTGAATGCTGATGATATCCTCGACGCCAGCGTTGTGTCTAGCGTGTCAACAGATATTGAATGATGATGATATCCTCGATGCCAGCATTATGTTTTGCGTTTCAACAGATATATTGAATGCTGATGATATTCTCGACGCCAGCGTTGTGTCTAGTGCGTCAACAGATATTGAATGATGATGATATCCTCGACGCCAGCGTTGTGCCTTGCGTGTCAACAGATATATTGAATACTGATGATATCCTCGACACCAGCGTTGTGTCTAGCGCGTCAATAGATATTGAACGATGATGATATCCTCGATGCCATCATTGTGTCTTGCGTGTCAACGGATATATTGAATGTTGATAATATCCTCGATGGCAGTGTTGTGTCTAGCGCGTCAATAGATATTGAATGACGATGATATGCAATGGCCCTCTTGGCAATGACATGCAATGGTTCTTCTGGTAAATTAAAAATAGTTTCTCCTGAAATCATTTGTCAGGGTCTTGCTTTCTGCATGTACCTGTACTCAAGGTAGACGATTAGTAGACACAAAGTCGCTTTTGCTAGTGACTATTTTTTAGAAAAATTCTAAATATAATATTTGTAAAGAAGACAAGACACATTTGTTTGTCCTCCATGATCTCAAAAAATGAGATGGACAATTCGAAAGGTCGTCAATAAATGGGTGTTGAGCTGGTTTTTGGGCTACCAAAAGTACCGTTATTAAGCCTTATATGCTCTGTCATGGCTCCCGACTTGCTTGGTGATTTTTTGAAAGAAACGCTCATTTTGTGTATCGATCCCTGCATCCACAAAAAATGATTAGTTTGAAAGAAACTACTCCGTGTTGACCTCCTACGATCATTGATTTGCCCTCGCCATCTTTCAGGTATTTCATCATGTTGGGACTTCCACCCCTGACTCCCCGTCCTAATTGATGTCTAGGCAATTACTAAGTAAAAGATTTATATAGATTTTTTTTCAAAGTACTCTTAATTTTTTAGAAAATAATTTCGAGAACTCCTGCAAAACTTCGAAAAATCTCTGCCAGTCATGTCATGTGCTAGCTCAACGATCGTCTTTCTCTTGATTCTGACAATGTTCGACGTTTGACGGAGGATTTTTAGGGATTCAGCATTGTCGAGGCTCTCTACCAGAAGTTTTATCAAAGACGGAGATTCAATCTTCCTAGACTTTATCGTAGGTGACGATCCTCAAATCTCAACTTCGACCTCTAGTGTTGGGGAATTTGAAATATATTTGAATATATTAGTGGAAATTTTGAGGACCCCCTCAAAATTTCTGCCCCAGTTTAAAGTGGTCTGTGATGATATCATCTCGAGTGGATCTGAAGTCTTTGTTGGTCTTCATTCTCTTTGTTGGATGTTGATCTTCTCTTGTGAATTTTCGAGATTCTTTCTTGAAAATTCTTCCCCAGTTTCCATTTCCTGGGGTTATATGACCGAGCTGTTG
>NW_025895836.1:0-2057 GCF_002878395.1 Capsicum annuum
CTTTCCAGATGATCTCCCAGGGATACCTCCTGATAGAGAGATAGAGTTCGAGGTTGATCTTTTTCCCGATACTCAGACCATTTCTATTCCTCCTTACCATATGGCCCCTGCAGAACTTAAGGAGTTGAAAGAGCAACTCAAAGATCTACTACATAAGGGTTTCATAAGGCCCAGTATTTCTCCTTAGGGTGCTCCTGTGTTGTTTGTAAGTAAGAAAGATGGCTCTTGCGTATGTGCATTGATTACCACCAACTGAATAAAGTCACCATAAAAAATAAGTACCCCCTTCCGAGAATAGATGATTTGTTTGACCAATTGCAAGGTGCAAGTTATTTTTCAAAGATAGACCTTCGTTTCAGCTATCATCAACTCAAAGTTAGGGAGTGTGACATCCCAAAAACCTCTTTCCGAACTCATTATGGATATTTTGAGTTTCTTATTATGTCTTTCGAGTTAACTAATGCCCCAGCAGCTTTCATGGACCTCATGAATCAAGTGTTCAGACTATATATGGATATGTTTGTCATAGTGTTGATCGATGATATACTGGTGTACTCCCTTAGTGAGGATGGACATTCTGATCATCTCCGAACTGTCTTGCAAACCCTTAGAGATCACAAGTTGTTTGCCAAGTTTAGTAAGTGTGAGTTTTGGCTAAAGTCAGTTGCTTTTCTGGGTCATATCATTTCTTCCGAGGGTATTAGAGTTGATCCCCAAAAGACCGAAGCTATTAGAAATTGGCCTAGACCTATTTCTCCAACTGATATGCAAAGTTTCTAGGGTTTAGCTGGCTATTATCGCCATTTTGTTGAGGGTTTCTCCTCTATAGCATCTCCTATGACTCGGTTGACCCAAAAAAAAATAAAGTTCTTGTGGTCCGAATCTTGTGAGAAGAGTTTTTAGGAGTTGAAGACTCGACTCACTTCAACCCCTGTTTTGACTTTGTTTGATGGTGTTGATGGTTTTGTGGTGTACTATGATACTTCGAGAGTTGGGTTGGGTTGCGTATTGATGTAGAAGGGTAAGGTGATAGCTTATGCTTCTAGACAGTTGAAACCCCATGAGAAAAATTACCCTACCCATGACCTTGAGTTGGCTGTTGTTCTATTTGCTTTGAAAATCTGGAGACACTATTTGTATGGTGTCCATGTTGATGTTTTCACTGATCATAAGAGTCTGCAGTATGTGTTTACCCAAAGAGAATTGAATCTTAGGCAGAGACGATGGTTAAAATTTTTAAAGGACTATGATATGAGTGTTCTGTACCATCCGGGCAAGGCCAATATTGTGGCGGATGCCTTAAGTAGAGTGTCCATGGGTAGTGTTTCGCATATGGTAGAAGGTAAGAAAGAGTTGTCTTGTGATGTACATCATTTGGCTAGATTGGGGGTTAGGTTGTTTGACTCTGCTGAAGGTAGTATAGGGGTTCAGAGTAGTTTCGAATCCTCCTTGGTTTCGGAAGTGAAGGAAAAGTAATACTTAGATGCTAGTTTGGTCAGACTGAAGGAGTCAGTCAAGGACCAAAAAGTAAAGGTTTTCTCCCAAGGGGGAGATGTTATGTTGGGATTGCAAGGTAGATTGTATGTCCCGAATGTTGATGATCTGAGATAGAGGATTATGGATGAAGCTCACGGGGTGCGATATTCTATTCTTCTTGGTGCCACTAAGATGTACCAAGACTTGCGGGAAATCTATTGGTGGAGTGGCATGAAGAAAGATATAGCAGCGTTTGTAGCTAAGTGTGCAACCTGCCAACAGGTTAAGGTTGAACACCAAAGACCTGATGGTATGATGCAAGAGTTTAGTATTCCCACCTGGAAGTGGGAAGAGATAAATATAGACTTCGTGATTGGTTTACCTCCTTCCCGACGTCATCATGATTCCATTTGGGTTGTGGTTGATAGGTTGACTAAGTCTGCTCATTTCTTGCCTGTTCATACTTCATATACTACTGAGGATTACGCTAGATTGTATATTCGAGATCTATTCAGACTGCATGGAGTTCCCTTGTCTATCATTTCAGATAGGGGTACTCAGTTCACTTCGTAATTTTGGAA
>NW_025895837.1:0-1112 GCF_002878395.1 Capsicum annuum
TCTATAAAAGGAAGACTATTTTTGTGTTAACACTCTTATTCTTTTGGTTTTAATTTTTGTTAACAACTATAATGTCTCAAGCATCCCAAACATCAAATACAAAAGTGTCCTACATATGTCGTTGTGGCAATCCAGCTATTTTTAGGACATCACGCACTGATTCGAATCCAGGTCGAATATTCTTTAACTGTACGGTTGGAAAGGATAATGGTGGTTGCTTTTTTTTTTAAGTGGCTTGACGAAGACTCACCTACGAGCAGCCCATCGACATCAAATTTTTGAGGCGCTTCCAAGTTTCATGTACTACAAAGACTTCAAAAATCTGAAGAAAATAGAGATCTACTCATGGAATTGCTAAAAGAAGCCGAAGAGCAAAGGGATTACTTGAAAGGATCACTAAAAGAAGTCAAAATTGAGAGGGGTCAACTGAAGCAAATGTTGATTCTGGCCGGGGAAAAAGACAAAGGCCTAAAAAATTATTGTATGATTTGTTATTGTTGTTGGCTTTATGAAAAGGTGTAATAGGGATATAGAAAATTAAATAAATAGATGTATGGTTTCTTAAATCAATCGTGGGTGTAATCTATAATTAATAGAGAATTATGTCTATGTCTTTTATCATCGACCTCTATAAACCATGATAGTTACTGTAAATAAATGATTTACTCGATTGATAGTCTGTTAAGTCTATAAATTATGGAGAACAACTTCTACAATGTTTTCAATCAACAAATATAAATTAGGACAATAGCTGAACTGGTAACGCAATGCAGTCAACTGTTTAATCTAATGAGACAATGGAATAACTAAAAATAATTTCATAAGTAAATGTCATCATTGACATGCCAAATATAGGTAATTCAATTATCCATAAAAAATTAATGACTAAAAACAACAAATCATTAAGAAAATCGTTTGTTCCAAATCCACCAAACTACTTGTTTTCTTGATTGAGTTTCTCAACAATGCCCATCACATCCACTTTTTTTTCATAATTTTTTTTCTCCTCTTCTTCAATTTCTTCCTTCTCATTTTCCTTCTCTTCTTCATTTGATGATTTCTTCTCTTCTTCAATGTTTTCAACCTCCTGTTCAACCACTAATTTTTCGTCA
>NW_025895838.1:0-3597 GCF_002878395.1 Capsicum annuum
TATGTATATATATACTACAATATATATACAATTTATAAAACATATACACATGTATACATTAAATATACATATCTATGGAAAATATATACACAAATATACAAAACATATGCTACTTAATATAATAAATTAATAATACTTGATAGTAAATTAATAATATATTAGAAGTAAGTTTTTAATTTAAACTAGAAATTCAATTTAAATCATTAAATGAAAAAAATTACAAAGTATGGATTAAGGAGTGAATGAATCTTGAATTTTATTGATTGCGAACTGATCCAAAATTTATAATTTACGTGAATGAAAAATCTACAAATTATGCATCATTTTTTCCAACTCATTCATATTAATATTAACGGGAACTTGCATAGGATAGTCAAAATCAACGGGGGTAAAACCATGCATTGGACTTGATTCTGCTAAGTTCTCCTGTGAAGACATAATTTCTTCAAGTTTCTGCTTGTCGTTCGACTCCGATTTCATTCTTTGGTTTCTTCTTTTCGCTTTAATCCAATCTCTGAGGCAAACTAGAACATTCATTGCATTGCTTCCCAATGAGTTTCGATTGTCTCCAAGCTGTCGTCGTCCCTGACTAAAGGCGCTCTCTGATCCAATAGTTGACATTGGAATATTCAAGATATCTCTAACTAATCTTGAAAGCACAAGATATTGTGTTTCATTACTCCTCCACCAATCCAACGTGTTGATCCGTCGTCTGCGATCCTCTGACGGCGACCGAAGATAATATTTAAGCTCTTCCCGATAAGTTGATGTGTAAGCTCTCTCATCAACATTGTTCCAACAAGGTAAATCATAAAAGGAATCAGGAAAATCACTATGTGCCGGCCTTTTAGAAAATGATGGATCCTGGGGAGGATGAGGAGCGACAGTTGGAGTGATTTTTGTAGGTATGGCTAAATCAACTAAATCAGCATAGTGATTATATAATTTTTCTATGTATTCATTCGCATCACCCATAGCCATCTACAAATCAGGTTGTACTTGTTCAGAATCATTATTAGTATTTATTTCTAAGTTATCATAAATAATGGTACTAAAGTGGCACATAGTATTATATTTTATGCACGGATTTAGCATAGCACCAATCAAGTAAATAGGGGAAATCGGGAAAACATATTTTTTAAATTTAGTAAACATGACACCAACAGCTTCTTTATAGCCTTCTTTATTTTTATATTCTTTGAGTAAACCAAAAATATCGGCTATATATGTCAAAATATTACAAACAGTAGGATAATAAGCACCGAAAAATTCAACCGTAGCTACATAAAATTTTTCTAAAAACTTAATAATATCATTAATTACAACGCAATCAGAATCATGTAGCATGCAATCAGCAGAATCAGCAAATGAACCACAATATTGGTTAAAAGCAGTGTAATAGGAACTCTATATTTATAACAAGTTTTTAAAAAATTATACGTAGAATTTCATCTAATATCAATTTCCTCAAGCATCAATATTGGTGCAAGTCCATTTTCTTGATATTTAACTTTAAATTCTCTAATTCTTTTTCTTCGATTATTTCCTTGAATAAAACCAACAACAAGACGGATTTTTTCAATATAAAGCTCAAAAAACTCAAGACCATTTTTTACAATCAAATTATATATATGACATGCACACTTAATATGAAAAATTTCAGGTAATGGCGGAGATAGCTTAGATGTTAACTTTGTTATAACAGTCTTGTTGTTAGAAGAAGCATTATCAAAAGCAATACATAAGATTTTATTTTTGATAGCATAAAATTCGGCAACTTTAACAATAGAATCAACAATAAAATCTCCAGTATGTTTACGATCTTCATCATATAAAAAAGCAAGAATACGTTTTTGCATCACAAAATTACTATCCATCCAGTGACAAGTAATGGTTAAATAATCATTTTTACTTACAATACGACCAAGATCAAAAGTTAGAGACAATCTACATTGAATATTTTTTAACAATGTTGATAAATAAAAATAATATTATGAATAAAGTCTAAAAATATCAGACCGATAAGTACTTCTACAAATACCATTAAACATTGGATTATAAATTGCTTGAATATAATGAATAAAGACATCAGAAGAAGGAAAACTAAAAGGCAAACAACCCACAACTACCATTTTAGCTATTTCTTCCCGGTCCCTCAATTTATTATACCTCTTCATTACCTGACCGGTTGCTGGGTCCATTCTAGTTTGCGTTGGCCCACCAACATCTCTACCACCTCGTGCAATATTTAACTCTCTCTCGTGAGCATCACATATATGTATCATTAACGTACCCGTACCCCCTTGCTTGCCTCCGCTTTTATGGTTATATATTTGTTGATAAATATTGCATTGCTCCTCAGTATTTGATATACGTTCAAAAAATTGCCATGTAATACTAGTTGTTTTATGAGCTCTTGGGGCACGGGGAGGACGGGGAGGGAGATTAACCGATTCAGATCTAATGTTAGCATTTTCTATTGCGGGTGTCTCACCAATATTTTTATCATCTTCGTCTAAATTAACTGCATCTACTTCATTTTCTTCTTCTATACCATAATTTTTTTGAGCATCTACATAATCGATATCGTGAGCACCTACACCTATTTCTTCCTCAAAAGGTGTACCAAGCGGTATCGGAGGCGAAGACACGCAGGTATATCTGCTACTTGAAGTACCTCTACCACTAGTAATTTGCTTTTTACTACCACTATCGCTTCCGGGATAAATTTTTTTAACATCTTTAGTAGCGAGGTTTCTTAATTTATCCATAATATAAATTAAACTAAAAAAATTCAAAATACAAAAATATAATAAAATTAAATATTCAACAATTAGTTCATTAAATAGAAATTAAACGTAAGAGATGGAACGACAATACCAAATTTTGAAAATATCCGAAGGTTGCGACTTTAGAAACTTTCACTCGTACTTTGTAATCGCAAAATTAAAAAATTAAAGTGAGCACTTTAGGAAATTAAATATATAGAATATTTGAGAATTGAGATTTGAGAGAATGAAAAATTGTGTGAAAAATGATTTGAAAGTGTAGGGTATTTATAAAATTTCTTTTGGGATTAAAAAATATTTTAAATGAAAAAAAAATTATTTAATAAAAGGGCCCAAACTAGCTGTTTGGACCCAAAAATGGCTATATAGCCGTTGGGCCAACGGCTTGTTTGACCCAAATCTCCAAAATAATAATAATTAAAAAAGACAATCGGGCCGGACCAGTTAACTGGTAGGCCTAAATCAGACTTAGTTCGAGCCGGGTTAATCGGGCTCAATCAAAAAATTAAATCAACCCGTGACCCGGTATCCTACAGCTCATGAACTGACTGGGCCGAATTAAACCGAGCCAATTTTATTAAACGAATCGATTCGAGCCGAGTCAATCTGGCCAGTTTGACAAGTTTAGTACTATGAACAACTCTAATTATATCTTAACTAGTAGCGATGCCTAGTTTGTTTTTCAGGCTGGCCTTGGGATGCACTGCTGTACCAATTCACCTATTTAATACATGCTAATATAAATTTCTATTATTACCCATAAAAAAAAAACGATTGCCACGGCTGTTTAGACAACAACCTACCGCAC
>NW_025895839.1:0-1307 GCF_002878395.1 Capsicum annuum
GAACACAAGGGGGGGTTTTCCTTTTCACTTCTTCTTCACCATCATTCACGCCATATACACCATACGCACACAGATCAGGAGAGAGGCATAAATTGCACACACAATACCAAGAACACAGACCCCTCTCACACCTACACACCCTAAATCAGATGCACACGCAAAAAAAAGAATAGAGAGAGTGAAATCGAGAGAGAAAGTGAATGGAAAAAGGAATTTGGGTGAGAAATTAAGAAAAAGAGAGATGAAATCAGAGAGATATGAGAGCGAATCGATGATGAGAGAGTGAAATTGAGAGAAGAGGTGAACGAGAGAGGGGATAACGGTGTAAATCCGGTGTCTCGACTGCTTTTTTTCGGTGAACATTTTTGCTAGATTTGGTCTGCAGGTGGTCTTGTAATTGACTTGAGTTTAAAGTTCCTGAATCTTCTTCGTCCCCATTGATTTCAAAGCAAACCCGGCCGAGAAACAGTGAAGATCACTGGAATTTTTGGTCCGTCTTTTTCTGTATCGTCTGAGCTTATCGGAGCTCAAGCTACGTCGATTTTAGATCTTCTGTCGCATTGATCGGGGTTTTGGGTTCGTCTATTGTCACGCCGTTTGGGTAGTACATTCTTGATACTGAGTGGATTGTGCTACTGTGGAGGTTTCCGTTCGAGGATTCCTGTCCCGGGTTTCTTTATTATCCTACAAGAACGTTCTATCAAAAGGTCTAATTCTACTCTTTTCCTCTTCTATTTTATTGTTTACTATGCTTCGGTGTTTGGATTAAGCTTCGGGTGTTGCTGGATACTTGTTGGTGATGAATGCATGTTGTCTTGATTGGTGATAGGTTGTTATTTTGATATTGACTCGTTGTTTAATTTCGTTGAAAAGTGATTGTGGGTCGTTGAAATAGAAATGGTGAATTGTGAAAATTTAGTATAAAAATGAAAATTGGGACGGAATTGAGAATTTGATAAAATGGTGAATTTAGATTGATTAAAGACTTTTGGTTTAATTTGGTTTAACTATAAATATGGTTGAAATGCAGTAGTATCATGATAATACCGGCAAAAGCGTAGGCAAACGTAGGCCGGGTAGGCAAATTTAGGAATAACAATTTGTTGGAGTGTTTGAATATGTGCCTGAATGGTACTTTCTACTTTATTGCACGAAAAGTAAATTGTACTCATTTGGCCGGGGAATGCCCTGAAGGATTTGTATTGATTTATCCGAGGAATGCCCCGAAGTACCTTGTACTTGGAAGATGTTCGTGGTGAGGGTCCGAGGCGTCGGGTGAAGCGGTAGAGCGTAGTATAGGATTAGTC
>NW_025895840.1:0-1155 GCF_002878395.1 Capsicum annuum
AGATTTGGGATTGCCATTATTCCTATGCTGAAGTCTGAGTAGGCATACGATTTGCCCCTGTGAGAGCCCAAATGTGAGATGACGGTTTGATTAGGTGCCAACAATAGTTAATCTTACATGGTGAAATGCGAAGTAAGCACCCCCCCTCTATCCAAAACTTTTTGTGAAAATCAAGGGCATGGACGTGAATGATTTTGTAACACTTTACCTCTTTTTGTGACTCCAAATTCTTTAGTAGGTAGTGTGTAGTAATTAACTCTTTTTGCCTTAAATAGGAAATGCAATTGATGCTCTTAGAAAAGTTTGCATGCCATGTGCAGTGGGCTTAGTTGATTGAGGCTTATGTTTACTTATGTCATCTAAAACTTGCCTTGTTGGTCTTCCGAAGTAAATTCTAATTATGCAGGGTAAGAGGAATGATCTTAGGCCTTCTTTGTGATCTTGAAAAACCATTTTAGCCTAGAAAGCCTACCCGTGCACGAATGGTATCCTTAGTCACCCTGTTTGAGCCTTTGAACCTTTCTTTGGAAACCGCATTACAAGCCTTAAACCATTTAAAATTTATCTCTCTTTTGAACCCTACCTTCCTTGAACTTGAAAGTGCAACTTAAGGCTAAAAACCTAAGTTGGGGATGGTGAATCTTGGAAAAGGTGATCTTGGGCCACGGTATTGTAAACGGGTCCCTAAAAGCTAAGCAACCAGGATAAGTGAATGAGATAAAAGAAAGAAAAGCGAGTCATTGCACAAAGGAAAGAAATGAAAAGGAAATGCTTTCAAAAGATAGGTGAGCCAATGTGGCAAAAGTAGGCACACGTGTGATTTAAGAATGAATGAAACAGCCCATTACCCAAAGTTTGATCTAATAGTTCTTTATGTGGAGTTCAAGGAGGGTGTAGTCACTTTGATCCCAAATGTTTATCCTACCCTACCCCGAGCCTACATTACAAGCTTGAAAAAATCCTTTAACGTCCAACCAAGTGTCTTCGAGCCAGTGGCAATTGAAAATAAGGGCAAGCATATGGTATGATGCTTGTTTGCATTGACCGATTCTTTGTGAGTGCAAGTGTTTGCACATTTGTTCCTTGAAAAAAGGGATTTACGTGAAGCGTGATTGCAAACAACACCTTGAAATAGCTTGTTTGTTAGCACTATCT
>NW_025895841.1:0-7535 GCF_002878395.1 Capsicum annuum
TATAGTCTTAGTTAGGACTTGGAAAAGTCATCCTTAGTATAGGGCATGGAAAAGTCAATATTAATCTTTCCTTGGAAATGGTGGATCTTGAGGTGAGTCGATTACCTTGACGGTCATCGTAAGAGTCTGGTTTTGATTATTACATTCATTTGGGGTTAAATTTGAAATATACTTGGTTCTTAATCTTGTAATAATCTTGGTCTTACCATCTATCCTTTTATTATTTTGCTAATCTGTGTGTTTTTGTGTTTGTCATCTTGTATCCCTTTGTGTTGCTTGTTCTTCTCATGTTTTATGGACTGTTTTGGCATCTTGGTGGACTGATTCATATCATTTGGTATCAAAGCTAAGTATTGTTGTGTTCCAACACTACCAATCTTGGGCTCTTTAGGTCGAAAAATCAAAAAAAAATTTAGAGGTGTTGAAAAACTGAAAAACTCAAAAATTATAATCTGTCCATGTTTTTTTTTGTGTTTAGGCTGATTTGAAGCCTAGTTTTCTTGTATTTTTTTTGATTGTTTTGTTGTTTCTAGTCTTAGTTCCTTCTTCACTAACACTTATAGAGTCTAGATCTAAATTTTGAGTCCTTTCCAAGTTGTTTTTGAACTTTGAAGGTTGCTGTTTTTTGAGGATTGGTGGCTTGAAAGAGTGTTGTTGAAGTTTGTTGTTGATATTGTGGCTTAAAAACATTTTGTTGATGTTGTTGTTGAGGGTTGTAGCTTGAAAAATGCATTGTTGATGTGTGGGATCCAACTTGAACCATAGAACTCCAAGATTCAAAAGTTGTGTTCTTAGTGTTCTTCACCATCTTCATATTTTGTTGAAAAGAAATTGGTTGTTTAATCTTAGAAATTAAAGAAAGAGAGTGTGTCTTGTTGTTAGTCTTGAAAGACACAACTCTAATACATCCAAAGGGGAAAGGGGACAAAAGGGTTTCAAAAGTTGTCTTGCCAAAAGGGAGAAATTCCACCTACCAAGACTTACAAAAAAGGAAAAGAGCCAAAAGTCTTTCAAAAAGATGTTTATCCAAAAAGGTTCAAAAAGAGTCAAACGCTTTTTGAACTTGAAAAAAGGCTCCAAAGTTTTGTTATTACCCTCCTATAGCCGAAATTCCACCATTCCCCACTTGAAATTTGATCAATACAATTTGAAGACAAGAAAATTTTTCAAACTTTCAATAATTTTAACGTCCAATAGGAGGTTGCCACATCATCATCCTAAAAAATGACCCTTAGGTTCAAAATTTCAGATTTCTATGTTTCATTTCATGTTTCTTTAGTTTCAATTTTCTTGATCCTAGTACTAATAGACAAACTAGTAATCACCTACTAGGTTGTTAATTAGTTTTTGAATACGTTTCTTTCATGTCTTCGTTATTTGTGTGCTTTTCTCATTTGTAACTCGTAGTAACTTCTTTGTTTCAAGTTTGTAAGTGAATTTTGTTTTGTGTCTTGAGTCAATCAAAATAAGAATCCATTTCAGCCGCTAAGTAGAATTGATATTTTATTGACTCTCGGAGTATAAGCAACTTTCAATATTCGCTGCTCTAATTGTGAGGATCACAAAGGTGAGTGTCTACGAGTGTTGGTGAGGAACTTTTACTACTAATCTTGTTTGTTCGTTTTGTAGGTTTCTTTCTTTGTTTGTTTTAGGTACAATTGCAATGGAACCCAAGGCTTCCACCTCTTAAACCATGGACAACAATGTCACCAATGTCATTTTGGCCTACGTTGACACTATTTCTCGAGACATGGCTATGGTGAATGAAAGATTGGATCGTATGGTAGGTCCAAGGGATCAAGTGGGCTGCCCGAAAACATGTCAAGATGAAGACTATAGCTCATGTGATCTAGAAGGTAAAATAGCTAACTCTTACACTTTTATGCGTGAAAATGAGAATTGTGTGGTTAGTAGCCCATTGAGTGTGAGTAGTGACTTACTTACTTGTGAGTCTAATGATTCTTTTCCTATTTTTGATGATGTAAATGTTGTGGGTGTGGATACACTAATTGATCCTATTGATGACCAAATTGACTCTTCTTGTAAGATCAATTTATGTCCACCTAGTGTTGAAGCCAATATGTTGAACGAGAGTACATTATCTTGTGTAAATGGTGTTGATCAACTTATTTGTGAAATTTGCCTACCACTTGAGGTTATGTGTGTTGTAATTAATGGAACTCAAGTGAGTGAAGTATTTGAGAATATTGGTCAACAAACTAGGAGTGAACCCGTGAGCTATCCTTGTGATATGGATTCCATGGTTTGTGTAGCTCATAGGGATAATCTTGTATTTGAAACCTCTTTGGAACTTGATAATAGTCTTTTAGAGAGTAAAGAACTTACTTGTTCTAAATATGCTCGTGAGATAGATCATGCTCTCTTTAGGTATAAGGTCTTGTTTGAAGATGATTTGAACACTCCTAATGAACCTTGTGGTGAAAATGATGGTATAGCTTGCCTTGGAGGCTATAGCCTATATGTTAACCCACTATGGTGTGACAACATTCCTCCTAATGATGGAAATCTCTTTTTGAAAGATGAGAGTACTCTTAAGGGAAAGGAATATATTCTCCTTCTTGAAAACCCGAGGGCAAAGGTGTCATTGACTCTTTGGGGTAATGTTTCTAAATTTGCATACCAACTTGAGAATGCCAAGTTGCCTATTTTCTTGAAGGAAAGAATGTGTATGTGCTTAAATGCTTTATGTTCACCCGTGTATACCTTTACACTTGTTTCTTTCCTATACTACCTCTTTGCCTATGATGACATCCGTGCTAGTTTTGGATTTGTACTATGTAGAGGTAGGAAACTTGTTGGTTGGTCTACTTGTTCTAATGACTATTCTATGTGTGTTTGGTGGGCTTTAAGACTAATAGTGGCACCACGTTTGATGAGGTCACTTGAAGAGGTAATGAAACAATTATGCTTTATGGTCCCTAAGTTGCGGGTATGCTTACCTTTGGGACTTCGGGATACCATTGAGTCCTTTGTTGTTTCTTTATCTCTTGATACTTTTCATAACCATGCCCTTTGTGACGTTTTTGCTAAGCTTTTCATGACTAACACAACGGATTCGTGGTTATATTTCAAGTATGTTTCGTCTTGGCATATGATGTTTTTTATTATTGTGCTAACTCTAGCCCTCATGCCATGAGGAAGTTGTGCTTATTTATCCTTTCTCTTGTTTTGTAAGGTCTGGATTCGAGGTTGAATTCTTTTCAAGAAGGGGAGGATGATACGAGTCAAATGACCACCTTAGCTTTTGATGATATCATTTGAAGTTAGTACGTGAGGAATCAAGCTTTGGTCGCATTGAGAACACAGGATCCTACATGGACCGTCTGATTTGAGTATACCAAAGAGCAATCCCACATGTGCAAGATTGCTTGGAGCATTGAAAATTGAGGACTCATGGTTTTGGGCCTTCATTAAGGGCATTTTGGTCACTTAGCCTTGCCGAAGTAACACTCCGTGACCACCCCTTTTCATTAAGGGTATTATGGTTATTTGGTTATGTAATAAGTTAGACTATAAATAGGTTCTATTAGTTCATTTGCTAGTTAGTTTATGAAAGATCATAAATTGAAAGACTTGAAATCCTCTCTCTTGAGAGTAGACCACCTTAGTATAGTCTTAGTTAGGACTTGGAAAAGTCATCCTTAGTATAGGGCATGGAAAAGTCAATATTAATCTTTCCTTGGAAATGGTGGATCTTGAGGTGAGTCGATTACCTTGACGGTCATCGTAAGAGTCTGGTTTTGATTATTACATTCATTTGGGGTTAAATTTGAAATATACTTGGTTCTTAATCTTGTAATAATCTTGGTCTCACTATCCATCCTTTTATTATTTTGCAAATCTGTGGGTTTTTGTGTTTGTCATCTTATATCCCTTTGTGTTGCTTGTTCTTCTCACTTTTTGTGGACTGTTTTGGCATCTTGGTGGACTGATTTTTACTACCAGCGCCACCCCCAATACCATTGGCTATAACACACTGATTTGGCTTGAAAATGCCACGTTCGAGCCGTTCTGCCCATTTGTCCATCCAAATAACCATAAAAATTTAAACGAACCACACTGGGATGATCCCTAACCTCCCTGGCACAACCCGGTCAATTTTTGGCTCACAGAATGCCTGAACCCGAGCCCACCCCCAAAACCGTGGACTATACATACCAATTTAGCCCAAAAATGCCCTGTTCATGCTGTTTTGCCCGTTTATCCACCCTAATGGCCACAAAAATTTAAACGGACCACACTGGGATGATCCCCAACCTTCTTATCATGCCCCGGTCAATTTTTGGCACACAGCATTCTCGAACCCAATGCCCATCCCCAAAACCGTGGGTTATAACACACCAATTTGGTCCAAAAATTTCCCGTTCGCGTTGTTTTGCAGGTTTATCCACCCAAATGGCCACAAAAATTTAAATAAACCACACTAGGATGATCCTAAACCTCCCTAGCACGTCCGGATCAATTATCGGCCCATAGCACGCCCGAAACCCGAGCCCTCCCCCAAAATCGTGGGCTATAGCACATCGATTTGGCCCCAAAATACCCCATTCACACCATTTTGCCTATTTTTCCACCGAAATGGCCACAAAAATTTAAGCGGACCATACTGGGACTATCCCCAACCTCCCTAGCATGGCATTCGGTCCACAACACTCCCGGACCTCAGGCCCACCCCCTAAACCGTGGGCTATAGCTCACCGATTTGGCCCGAAAATGCTCCATTCATGCTATTTTGCCCGTTTGTCCGCCCAAATGACCATAAAAATTTAAACGAACCACACTGAGATGATCCCCAACCTCCCTGGTACGTCTCGGTCAATTTTTGTCCCACAGATCGCCCGAACCCCGGGCTCACCCCCAAAATTGTGGGCCAAAAACACACTGATTTGGCCTAAAAATGTCCCATTTGTGCCGTTTCACCTGTTTATCCTCCCAAATGGCCACAAAAATTTACACCGACCACACTGGGATGATCCCCAACCACCCTGGCAATCCTCCATCTATTTTTGACCTACAACACGCCCGAACCCCGGGCCCACCCTCAAAACCGTGGGCTATAGAACACTGATCTGGCTTGAAAATGCCTCGTTCGTGCTGTTTCGCCTGTTTGTGCACCCAAATGGCCACAAAAATTTAAACGGACCACACAGGGATGATCCCCAACCTCCCTGGCATGCCTTAATTAATTTTTAACCCACAACACGCCTGGACCCCAAGCCCACCCTCGAAACCTTAGGCTATAGTACATCGATTTAACTTGAAAATGCCCCATTCACACCGTTTCACCCGTTTGTCTACCCAAATAGCCACAAAAATTTAAACGGACCACACTGGGATGATCCCTAACCTCTATAGCACGCCTCGATTAATTTTTGGCCTACAGAAAGCTCGAACCTCGGGCCCACCCTAAAAAATGTGGGCTATAGCATATCAATTTGGCCCAAAAATGCCCCGTTTGTGCCGTTTCGCCCTTAGTCCACCCAAATAGCCACAAAAATTTATACGGACCATATTGGGACGATCCTCAACCTCCCTGGCATACCTCGATTGATTTTTGCCCATAGCATGCTTGGAATCTAGGACCACCCCCAAAACCGTAGGCTATAGCACACCGATTTGGCCTAAAAATGCCCCGTTTGTGTTGTTGCTTTTCCACCCAAATGGCCAAGAAGATTTAAACAGACCACACTGGGACCATCCCCAACTTCCCTGGCATGCCCCGATCGATTTTTGGCCCCCAGCATGCCCGAATTCCGGACCCACCTCCAAACTGTAGGCTATAGCATATCGATTTGGCCCAAAAATTCCTTGTTCGTGCCGTTTTGGCCATTTATCCACCCAAAGGGCAACGAAAATTTAAACAAACCTCACTGGGAAGATTCCCAACCTCCTTGGCATGACCCAATCAATTTTTGACCCACAACACGCCCAAAACCCGGGCCCACTCCCACAACCGTGGGCTATAGCATACTAATTTGACTCGAAAATGACTCGCTCGCGCTATTTCACCAGTTTGTCCACTCAAATGAAAACAAAAATTTAAACGGACCATACTGGGGCAATCCTCAACCTCCCTGGCAGACACCGATCGATTTTTGACCCACTGCACGCTCAGGCCCCAGGCGCACCCCCGTAACCGTCGGCTATAGCACACTAATTTAGCCCGAAAATGCCCGTTCACGCTGTTTCTCCCGTTTGTCCACCCAAATGGCCACGAAAATTTAAACGAACCACACCTGGATGATCGACAACCTCCATGGGATGCCCCAGTCAATTTTTGGCTCACAACACGCTCGAACCCTGGGCCCACCCTCAAAACCATGGTCTATAGCATATCAATTTAGACCGAAAATGCCTCGTTCGCTTCATGTCGCCCGTTTGTAGATCCAAATAGCCACAAAAATTTAAAAGGACCACACTGGATAATCCCCAACCTCCCTGACACGCCCCGATTGATTATTGGCCCACAGCACACCCGGACCCCGGGCCCACCTCCAAAACCGTGGGCTAGAGCACACCAATTTGGCCCAAAAATGCAATGTTCGCATCTTTTTGTCCGTTTGTCCACTCAAATAGCGACAAAATTTAAATGAACCACACTTGGACGATCCCTAACCTCCCCATCACTCCACGATCGATTTTTGGCCCACAGCTCGCCCGAACATTAGGCCCACCCTCGAAATCGTGGGCTATAGCACACCAATTTGGCAAGAAAATATCCCGTTCGCACCATTTCGCCCGTTTGTCCATCCAAATGGCCACAAAAATTTAAACGGACCACACTGAGATGATCCCCAACCTCCCTGGCATGGTCGGGTCAATTTTTGGCCCATCAAATGCTTGGACAACAATCCCACCCCATAATCGTGGGCTATAGCAAACTGATTTGGCTCGAAAATGCATCGTTCACGCCATTTCGCCCGTTTGTTTAGCCAAATAGCCACAAAAATTTTAACGTACCACACTGGGATGATCTCCAAACTCCCTGGCACGCCCCGGTTAATTTTTGGCCCACAGCACACCCGGACCCCAGACCAACCCCAAAATTGTGGGATATAGCAAACTAATTTGGCCCAAAAATGCCACGTTCACGCCATTTTGCCCCTTTGTCCACCCAAATGGCCATGAAAATTTAAACAGACCACACTGGGATGATCCCCAACCTCCCTGGCACACTCCCATAGATTTTTGGCCTACAGCACGCCCGGGCCCCGGGCCCACCCCCGAGACCATGGGCTATAGCACACCGATTTGGCCTAAAATGCCCCATTCATGCCGTTTCGCCCATTTATCCACCCAAATACCCACTAAAATTTAAACGGACCACACCGGGATGATCTTCAACATCCCTGGAATGCCTCGGTCGATTTTTGACCCACAGCACGCCCGGACCCTGGGCCCACCCCTAAAACCGTGGGATATACTACATCAATTTGGCCCAAAAATTCCCAATTCATGTCTTTTCGCCCGTTTATCCACCCAAATGGCCATGAAAGTTTAAACGGTCCACATTG
>NW_025895842.1:0-1045 GCF_002878395.1 Capsicum annuum
CACCCCCATTCCCGCCAACCTCTCCTCTATCTCCCACGCATTCACTGGCGTCAGGCCGCCCCACTTAATTCTCGGTCTACACTCCTTACTCCTCCTCTTTCTATTCTTCTTTATACCCAAATCCATAACCAAGAGCCTATGCTGGGTCAAAAGATTCTCACTCGGGATGACTTTACAGTCCTTACACAACGCCCTATCCCCTTTCCTAAGCAACAAAAAGTCAATCTGAGTCCTGGCTATCGCGCTTCGAAAGGTGATCAGGTGCTCGTCCTTCTTCGGGAAGACCGAGTTCACCACCACCAGCCCAAATGCCCTCGCAAACTCCAATAGGGTCGCCCCTTCTTCATTTCTCTCCCTAAAACCAAAGCCACCATGCACATCACCAAAGCCTCCCGAAAGTGCCCCGATGTGCCCGTTGAAATCCCCTGCTACAACAATCTTCTCCGAACTAGGCACGCCTCTCACCACCTCCTCCAAAGCCTCCCAAAACCGCATCTTCTCCTCCCCCTCCGATCCCACTTGTGGAGCATAAGCACTACACACGTTCAGGGTAAACCCCCGAATGACCAACTTAATAGTCATCAACCTATCGTTGATTCTCTTCACCTCCACTACCTGACCTCTAAGCTCTTCATCTACTAAGATGCCAACTCCATTCCTACACCTCTCGCTCCCAGAGTACCACAGCTTGTAACCATCCACATCTCTAGCCTTAGACCCTACCCACCTGGTCTCTTGGACACACGCAATGTTGATCCTCCTCTTCCTAAGAATCTTCACAAGCTCTATGGACTTACTCCCACTCCCGTCCTCTCCTCATCCCCCGCCCCCACCACGGCCCCACGCCCCAACCCCCTCGGACATGACCCTATCCATCCATTACCGCCCACAGCCACAACCACACGAAAGTATAGGAAAATATAAAGATATACACGGTGGTAGTATCAAAGCAGCAACAAGGAAATATAAGGCTCACACAAATTCAAAGGAATACTCCCGAAACAAAACTATACTCAATTAGGGGGCAAACACCGCTGGACTCAAC
>NW_025895843.1:0-2225 GCF_002878395.1 Capsicum annuum
TCGCCCAAATTCGATAACCGGGTCAGATGTTTCGACTATTTCAAGTTCCCATCGTAAAACAACGTCATATTAGTTAGTGACGCACCGCGCCACAAGAGAAAATGGCATTTGGAAAATTTCAGTAGGGGTCCGCGATTATGGCGCATCGCGCTAGGGCCCAATTTCAGAATTGTTAGCAGTGCCCGCACCTATCCTATTTGCCAAACTTGTGGCAAGCACCATCAGGGTATTTGCAGAGCTGGCAGTGGTATTTGTTTTGGATCTGGCAAGCCAGGCCACAGAGTCAGAGACTGTCCTCAGCCAGGTCCTTAGGGTCAACAGAATCGCTCCTCAGCTCAGTTCGGTCACCCAAATCAGCAGGATGCCACCACCAGTGCTACTAATGGGCAACACCCAAATTGTCTCTATGCTCTTCAGTCCCGATAGGATCAAGAAAATTCTCCTGATGTGATGTAGTTAGTGGTACGTTATAGATCTTTCATATGTATGTTTACGCTTTTCTAGATCTAGGAGCTTCTTTGTCTTTTGTTACTCCTTATATAGCAGTTGATTTTGGAATCAGTACCGAAATTCTAGCAGAGCCCTTTTCAGTCTCTACCCCAGTGGTTAAAACCTTCATAGCCCGGCGGGTATACAGGAACTGCCCGGTTATGATATTTCAGAAAGTCACTTCAGCAAACTTAGTCGAATTAGGGATGACTGATTTTGACGTCATTCTCGGCATAGATTGGCTTCATTCCTTCTATGTCACAGTCGACTGCAGAAACAGAATAGTCCAGTTTTAGTTCCCAAATGAACCCGTCCTTGAGTGGAAGGGTAGTGTATCCGCTTTCAAGGGTCATCTTGTTTCCTACATTCGGGCAAGGAAAATGATATTTAAAGGATGTGTCTATCATCTTGTTCGAGTTAAGGACATTAATTCTAAAACTCTCAGCCTTGAATCAGTCTCAGTAGTGAATGAATATTCAGATGTCTTTCCCGAAGATCTTCCAGGAATTTCTCCCGAAAAGAAAATAGACTTCGGTATTGATCTTCTTCCAAATACTCAGCCTATCTCTATTCCGCCATACAGAATGGCACCAACAGAACTCAGAGAAATGAGAGAATAATTGAAGGATCTCTTAGATAAGGGATTCATCAGGCCCAACGTTTCCCCGTGGGGCATGTTGGTTAGATAACTACCTCCTACAGTCTCAGTATCAGTCTCAGTAAAAGAACTCAGATAGTTCTTCAGAATTCAGGACTGTCAGATACAGTCAACTCAGATACAGTACGGAACTCAGATAGTTCCATCAGATTTAGGACTGTCAGATACAGTCACTCATGTTATCAGTTATATTCAGATTCAGTAATCATGTTATCACAGTATTAGTGTCAGTTGTTATGTCTCATGCATGTATTCTCATGCTCTTGATAGTTAGTCAGTTATTATTATTGTTCATGCATATATACCCCATGCATTCAGCCTACCTCACATGCATACCGGTACATTCAAAGTACTGACGCATTTGTGCTATGGTGTCTTATACCATAGGTTCAGAGACACGAGCTCCAGATCAGCAGTAGATTCTATTTTCAGCAGTCAGAGTTAGAAGTAAGTCCTCATCATTCGAGGACATGATTATTCCCTATTATCTCATTAATTAGTTTATTAGTTGGAGTTAGTTGGGGACATGTCTCATCTACTCCTTACTTACACAGTTAAGTCAGTTAGAGGCTTTCTAGACTATCATGTTTCAGATTTCAGTATTTTCAGTTTTGTTTTGGGTATTCTATTACCCCACATAGATGTTATATCATTCAGATTATGTTCAGTATTGAACCTTATGGCCTTTCAGTGCATGTTTCCGCATTATTATGTCATATTATGCAGTGTACAGGTACAGATATCAGTCATGAGTTAGCTTATAGTCCTTCGGGGTCATAAGCACCGTATAGCATTTCGGGTACCAGATCTGTGACGTTTCATCTTTAATCCTTCTGGAATCCTCATATAAATTTCATTATCAAGTGAACCATAATGATAAGTTGTAACCATATCCATTCAATGGATTTTATGATTTTCATGTACAGCTAGACCGATAAGGTATCGAAACATTATTGCATCCACAACAGGTGAATATGTTTCTTCATAGTCGGCACCGAGTCTTTGAGAGAATTCCTGTGCAACAAGATGTACCTTGTATTTTACAATTTTATTTCTCTTTTCTTTTACGTATGAAGAC
>NW_025895844.1:0-1183 GCF_002878395.1 Capsicum annuum
TTCGTGCCATTTTGCTCGATTGTCCACCCAAATGGCCACGAAAATTTAAAAAGACCCTACTGGGATTGATCCCCAACCTCCCTGGAATGTCCCGGTAGATTTTTGGCCCACAGCACGCCCGAACCCCAAGCCCACCCCCAAAAATATGGGATATAGAACACCAATTTGGCCCGAAAATGCTCTGTTTGCGCCATTTCACACGTTTGTCCACCCAAATAGCCACAAAAATTTTAACGAACCATACTAGGACAATCCCCAACCTCCCTGGCATGCCCTGGTTGATTTTCAGCCCACAGCACGCCCGGACCCTGGGCCCAACCCCAAAACCGTAGGTTATAGCACACCAATTTGGCCCAAAAATGCCCTGTTCGAGCCGTTTCGCCCGTTTGTCCACCCAAATGATCACAAAAATTTAAATGGACCACACTGGTGATGTGCTAGCATTTTGTTAGCACATTTAAGACTTTTATCTCGAAATAATTGTAAGTTCTTAAGTAACTATCATTGTTTTTTATGATATTTCTTTGATATTGCAGTGAAAGGCAAGATGCAAGATAACCTAAGACAATAAGGACAAAAAGAGATGAATATGGAACAAATAGCCAAGAAATTATAGAAGAGCAATTGACGACTTTTGTGATAAGTCGTCAACTTGGTGATAAGTTATAAGGTCCATCGCTAGCTGGAGGCAATGTGATGAAGTTGGAGTAGAAGTGTGATGAGATTAGGGGACGTCGTCACAAATTTGATAGCCTATCAAGAGCGTCGTCAGCCTTAGACAAAGAATGGACTTCAGCTGGAATTCATGACGACATTGGTGATCAGTGTTTTGTGAAAATTTTGACTTATTGAAAGAGAGTCGCTACTTAATTTTGAAAAGGAATTAAGAAACCTTTAGAGAGTTACTTCAAAATGATTCAAAACAGGAAAATCGTTTTGAGTTAGAGCTTCCGAGTAAGTGGTTCCTATTAACGTTTTAGGAAGGTGTTAGGCACCTAAAACGTTCCACTAACTTGCAGTTATCCGATCTATTTGAAAACGCTTTTGACTAACTTTGAAAAAATATTGATTTGTTGGAAAAAGTAATTTGTTTAGGAAATATTTTTAAGGTTTATGCAAAACCAATTTTTAGTGACTTAGTTAGGGATTTTAACTAACTTCGCAAGAAAACACATAAAACAAA
>NW_025895845.1:0-1341 GCF_002878395.1 Capsicum annuum
ATTTAGGCTTTGTTCCAACAACAAACCAGTTACATATCTTCGGGATATGATTACCAATACGACAAGCAATATTTTTATCTACTTCAGAACAACATTCGTAGATTCAGACGTTGAGAACATGTGGCATTCCTCCTAAACCATAAAGTTGCTTTTCAATGAAAAAGTCCTGTCTCAACGAGTTCATCAACTTGTTGAAAGCAATCTTACCCCACGGATATTGTTCATATCGATCAACCTCTACCATTTGAATTCTATAAAACTAACAGCTGCATCATCAGTTTGAGATAACAAAAACGTATGAATGAAAAATAATATGGTCATCCACAATACATCCTGCTCATTGTCAAAATTTTTCATCTTATACCATTCAACAATATTTTTTTGAAAATTCCATTTTTTGCCTCTAGAAAATACTCTGTCATTAACACAGATCCTTTTGAAGTCGGATATTGAAAGTCCTCAATGTTTGAGGTGCAATTCAGACCACTAATGAGAGCAAATTAATATATAGAAAATTTCAGAACTGTTCCCTTAACATAAACATGGAATTCATTTGGGTTATCTTGTTTACACTCAAGCATCAACAAACATTTGGTTATATGACCTTGGAAATTTGATTTAGGCATATCAAAAAAACACCAAAGCATTTCTCCTTAAACATATTGAGCACTTTTTTACCCACAAAGTACTCAACATCGATCGCAAAGTTACAGTTGCACGAAATGCCAAATCTCAGTGGATGTTGTGGAACAGTTTTAATCACATATTTCACCCCCTGTATTAAAAAATAGTGATGTATCATAATGTAGTCACTGACTTTTATTTACATAAGTAATGTATCAGATTAATAATTAACTTTAACATTTGGTACATATTGAATTATGATACATAACTATAACATATGTATCAGACATCTTGATTAAATTCATATTTATGAATCAGGATGTATCAGACATTCTGGTAAAATTCTAACTTAGTGCTAAACAGTGATGTATCATAACTCATTTACTTACCTTATGTAAATAAGTAATATATCATAATAAAAATTAGCTTTAACATTTGTTTCATATTGTGTAACGATACATAACGAGAACATATGTACCAGACATCATGATAAATTTCTTACTTATGTATCATAATAAGAAAACTTTTGATGTATTATAACGCATGCACAAACATGATCTTCATCGTTATGTATCAGACTAATTGGCAACACTAATATTTGTTAATAACAATAACTTATTTTTGAGAAATTTTTCAATCAAATACATAAATAACATACCTTTGGCAATGGGTCTCTTTTCACAACTTCCTTTCTTTTTTCCTTTGAAATAGCAATAG
>NW_025895846.1:0-3810 GCF_002878395.1 Capsicum annuum
TTCTATTGCATTATCTCGATATTTCTATCTAAGTCCATCTGTTGCAACAGTGGAAAGACCTGTTTGATAAATTCTAACAGATTACCTACCTGTTGCAACATATGTCTAAATCTCATAATTTTTCCAATAGATGTGTCGTGTGTTGCAACAGATACATTATCTGTTGCAATATTTGAATCTAGTATCCCTTTTCAATTAATAAGTTCAAATCTAAGGAATAAATAAAATTCATAGACAAAATAAAATAAATCGAAGCCTTCATAAATTAGTTGAAATAAGTCAACGAATAAATGAAATATAAAAAAATTGTTATGGGTACAGATCTCAACAAATACATTAACAACAATTTAAGTATACTTCCAAGGATTATGTTGACAAGCTCAAGCTATAAAGATCTACTCAGTATTGTTAAGTTGTTCTTCATCCGGTGCTATAGAATTTGGCTTTGCTCGTCGTGGATCTTTATTGTCGCTTACGTACAGTTTCTACGATTTCTGTTCTTCATATTTTCATAAAAAGAGTAGCATATTGTCAATGCTATTTAGCAATATCTTCTTCTACGTCCACCTAGAAAGCCAGAATTGGTCAATGCTAATCACGGAGATATAACAAAATGGTAAAGGATAACTCATCTCTTCTAGCAAATCAAACAGGCCTTTCTATCATTTTAAATTATCCCAAACATATTATATTTCTGTTATAATAATGAATCAACTGTTGGGACAAATTTCTACATGAGAAAGACCCTGTATGATAATTTTCAATGGATGAACCATCCATTACAACATATGAATTATTTATTGCAGCAGATACGTCATCCGTTGGTACAAATAATTGTGGTACGAAAAGCTATTTGATTTTCTAAAATAGATGAGACATATGTTGTACCAGATACTTTATCTAGTGCAATAGGTTAGTCAACTGTTGTAATAGATGTATATATCTATTTGATAATTTTCAGCAGATGTGTCATTTGTTGAAACAAATATGTGTTTGTTTGTTTTGTCAGTTGGAAGACATATATATTTACCTTCTTCAGCTCGTGCTGCTCTTCTTTGGACATTGAACGTTGCTCAGTGCAACACACAAACAGCGGAGTTGCAATTTCACTTTTTTAGATGCTTGATAATGCCCTAGAAATCACTCTCCTTCTCCTCTTAGCCCTAATCTCTAATGGAGGGGATGGAAAGAAAATCCTCTTTGATGGAATGAGACCCCTCTTAGATGTCAATTTCTTTACAAAAACAGTTAATGTATTAATAGCATTAATTAAGGGTGTCAAGTGGGTCTGATAGACCCGGCCCATCCCAGCCCTCGCAACTAAGCCAGCCCGTAAGCCCTAGGGCTTTAGGGTTCCGGGTCCAGGGTCCCGGGTCCCGAGCCGGTTATTTTTTTAAAATGGGCACAGCTAACCCAGCCCGACCAAGCCCGGTCCAGGCCCACCAGTTAATAAAGAAGGAATTGGCTGGAGCAACAGCCATAAGAAGAGCAGTTAGGCAAGGTCATCCTAATGTTGAGGCTCTTCATGACCAACCTGTTACTAAGGCAGATCCGGGTGCTTCTTCTGGTGGAGTTGTTGGTGTTGGTGGCAAGCATGCTGATACTGCTACCACTCGTGATGATGAGTATGTTGATGCTAAAGAAAGAATATATATGTTTAAAAACACCCCCTTTCGCCCTTACACAGGTCCCTCTCACCCCTCTTCACCCTCGTGTTCTCATTGCGAGTACAAAGAGTGCAAGGATAGACAGGATAAACTCTTTTAAAAAGTAGAGGCTATCTCTAAAGCTATCGAAGAATTCAAATCCAAGAGGTGTGTCATACCATCCAAGAAGGTAAGGGAGCCACACACTCCTACAGTGTTGGTTAGGAGAAAGAAATGAGTAATTAGAGGCGTACTCTTCGATCGAAAATCAAAAGAAATTGTAATTTCTCCCTCTCTAAAAGCTGTTGAAGTTTAGGGGCCAATAAAAAAGGTAGACATATACGCAGAACTTGGCACCGAAGATAAGAGGGATCTGTGACAGGCCAAGAATGCCAAGCCAAGCGCACCAGATTACCCCAGGCCTCCCTTTCTCCCCCTCTTCCAGACTATGACTGATATGCGCATACCGTACGAAGACAAGGCAAGTTTACTTTTCCTAACCTAGCCCTTCTAATCTACCTCATGAAGAAGAAGCTATGCAACAGATTTCACATCTGTGCAACAGCTGGGTATACTGGTGCAACTGGTAGTAGTTCTGTTGCAACTTATTATCCATCTGTTGCATAAGTTGCGTTGGATTATTGATTCAGAGAACCCTATGCAACAGATGGACCATCCGTTGCATCTTTACAATTACTAACCTATTTAAAAATTAACTTCTTAGCTCACAGCATGTTGACATAATTCTCTGCCTCATGAGGAAAAGACAATTAACCTACCGAGAAGCTTATGATGCTGCCGATAGGATAATGGACCTCGACTTCTATAACAAGATCAAGGATAGGTACGATCAACTCAATGGGGAGGCGTTAGCCCTTGGCGTGGGACTCGATTTCCTAGTTCCTACGTTGGTCTTGGATGAAGAAGAAATGATAAAATATATTGGAGGAAAGAGGCCAAATCCACATGGCAAGAGCTGGACTGAGGCAAAAAGGATTCTTGCAGTCATTAGTGTGAATGACATGTATTATCGGGCTATTGAGATACTACTCGAGGAGGGAAAGATTAATGTTTATGACTCCAACGTACCTCTCGTCAATGATTTTGATCTTTTTCTCCTCGTGGAGCCACTGATGGTGCTATTGCCCATCTTATTGAGGGAGAGTAAACTGATGAATCATTTGCCAAAGGAAGTGTTGATGAAGAAATCATGGGATTTTGAAGGTCGAAACAAGGAAATAATCCTTCCAAAAGATGATGCCGCTAAAGCGAGCGGCTCGCACGCTCTTGCACACATCAAATGTTTGCTGACCGACACAAAAATGGCCGACCCAATGACTTTTTTGTGCGACAACGCTGTGGCAAACCTGTAAGAGGTCTGGGGTTATAGGGTACTAACTGGACACTTGAAGCCTGTGTATATAAAAAAGCCTGTAAAATAGAAATTTTTAATTTCAAGTCACCCTTCACATTATACATGTACATGTAGTAGCAATAATTTTTTCTGATGAAAGTTGAGTTTTTTATAATGCAATAGATTGTCAATCTGTTGTAAAATATATTTAATCTATTCTGGCAGATAGTTTATCTGTTACAATGGGTTGTTCATCTGTTGCATTACCCCGATGTTATTTCTATGAATAATCTAATAATCTAAGTCTAATCTGTTGCAACAGTGGGAAGACCTGTTTGATAATTTCCAACAGATGACCTAAATTTTACAACATATGCCTAAATATTTTTAATATTTTCTAATAGTTATGCTAGAATATCCATGTGCTCGACAACACCAAATCAGTAGCAAATACACACACCACCATGAAAATTTCAGCAATTAGGCCTGAATTGGTTAATCTCCCTCCCCATCCTCCTAGTGCCCCAAGACCTCGTAAAAGAACTAGTGTTGCATGAAAATTTTTTGAACGTATATCAAATATTGAGGTGCAATGCAAAATTTGTCAACAAATATATAAGCATAGAAGTGGAGGCAAGCAAGGGGGTATGGGTACGTTAATGAGACTTATAGTTGAAGATCACAAAATAGAGTTAAATATTGCACAAGGTGGTGGGGATGTTAGTTGGCCAACGCAAACTAGAATGGACCCAGCAACCGGTCATGTAGCGAAGAAGTATAATAAATTGAGGGACCGGGAAGAAATAGCTA
>NW_025895847.1:0-4319 GCF_002878395.1 Capsicum annuum
TTGTCGTCGAAGAGTAATGTAGTTATGTCGATTAACGGTTGAAAGTCGAAAAGAAACTCGAAGCCCAACTATTGATTGCCGGAAGGTTGAACTCATCGAGAATTGAAGGGAGAAATTTGCAAAACTATTGGTTGTGAGAAGATTGAGAGAAACAGTCGAGATAGAGTGTGGTGAGAGAGGAGAAAGGCGATTAATTTGGAGAGGAAAGGGGTGTGGGTTGATTTGTATTTTTGAAAATACTAGAAAGTTTTGAAAATATTAATCAAGTTTATAACTAACTTAATTAAGTTTTCTAATTATGTTTGACCCTTTAAGTTGGTCAATGTCACCAATCCTTCATTCAAGACTTAAATGGCACATCTCCTTCAATTTTCTCTAGAAAGCTAAAGGTAGGTAGGTTTTTTTTCATGCACACCCGATTGCATAATGTTACACAAGTAAATTGGTAAAACTCAAATCTTCTGATTGTCTATTTACAATGTATGTGTTGGTTTACTAAAAGCCAAACCTTTAAAGCTACATAAAGCTCGCACACACAAACAAATTGATCGAGTTCACAATGTACACAAGAAAATTAATTGAGTTCGGAACTTGTCGTAGAGTAATGTCTCCAAGAGTTTACTCTTGATGAAGACAAAACGGGTGATATTTCAAAGATCAAAGTGATGGTATATTCTTGGGATAACTACATGACTTAGCAAACATACGCTCCTAATTACTCTATTTAGCATAAGTTTCAGTTAATTACAATACAGAACCTCTCTTGTCGATTAAATACAATTCATAGTCTCTCTCTTTTATTTTCTTTCTTTCTCTTTCTTCTTCTTCTTTTTTCATTTTTGGGTTTTTTTCATTTTTTGTTTCTTTTTCCTTTTCTTTTTTTTTTTTCGTTTTTTTCCTTTCCAGTTTTTCCTTTTTCGTTTCTTTTTCTCATTTTTATATTTTCTTTTTTCTCTTTTTTTCTTTTTCATTTTTTTATTTTTTTGTTTCTTCTTTTTTTCCTTTTTTATTTACAGTCTTTTTTATTTTTTTTCTTCCTTGTTTTGTTTTTTCTTTTTTGTCATTTTTTATTTTTTATATATTTTCTTTTTTTATTCTCTTTTTTTTGTTGTTCTTGTTGTAGTTTATATTTTATATATTTTTTTATGTTTTATATATGAAGGAAAGCTTTGGAGTAACTGATAAAGTTGTTGTCATGTGACTAGGAGGTCATAAGTTCAAGCTTTGGAAACAGCCTTCGACAGAAATTCAAGGTAAGATTGTGTACAAATGCATCCTTATGGTGGGTCCTCTCTTCTAATCGTGCATACAGCGGAAGCTTTAGTGCACTGGACTATTTTTTATATGTTTTATATTTATTTGTATCATAATATATATTTTAAATAAATTTATTATTTGTATTTGAACATTTTAGTCATGAATATGTATAATTTATGATTTGTATTTGTATACAAATAAGTATACAAATATTTGTATACTTATTTGAAGACAAACCCTTGAGTCTAAAGGATTTCATTTGAGTAGGACCAAGACGGAGTACTTGAAGTGTAAGTTTAGCGATGTGTCACAGGAGGCTGATGTGGTTGTGAAGCTAGACTCTCAAGCCATTCAGAAGAGGGAGAGTTTCAAGTATCTGGGTCTATGATTCAGGTTAATGGGGAGATTAACAAGGATGTCACACTTCATATTGGGGCAGGGTGGTTGAAACGGAGACTTACTTCTGGAGTTTCATGTGATAAGAAGGTGCCCCCGAAGCTTAAAGGTAAGTTCTACAGAGTGGTAGTCTGATCGACTATGTTGTATGGAGTGAAGTGTTGTCTAATTAAGAACTCCCATATTCAAAAGTTAAAGGTGGTGGAGATGAGGATGTTGCATTAGATGTATGGTCATACTAGGAAAGATAGGGTGAGAAATAAGATTATTCAGGAGAAGGTGGGAGTGGTTTTGGTGGAGGACAAGATGCAAGAAGTAAGGTTATGTTGGTTTAGGAGCGTGATGAGGAAGGGTTCTGATGCTCCAGTGTGGGGGTGTGAGACACTAGCTATGGATGATTTTAAGCGGAGTAGAGGTAAGCTAAAGAAATATTCGAAGCGGTGATTAGGCATGATATGGAGTAGTTACAGCTTATAGAGGACATGACCCTTGATAAGAAGGTGTGGAGGATGCGGATTAGGGTAGAGGTTAAGGGGTAAGAGAGCGTTGGTCGCAGTAGGGGCGTTCCTTATTTGTGTCTGAAGTTTTTTGTTTGTGGGTTGTGTGTTGTCTATGGTTTCGGATATATAGTTTTATTAGTATCTTGTGGCACTAGTATTATCTTGTGGCTAGCAGTACTTTATTTTTCCTGTACAAGTTTATATGCATTTATGCTTTGTTGCTATACTGTTATTGGTTCTAAGCCGGGGGTCTATCAGAAACAGCCTCTCTACTTCTCCTGAGGTAGTGGTATGTTCTGCGTACACTCTACCCTCCCCAAACCCCACTAGGTAGGAATACACTGGGTATGTTGTTGTTGTATACAAATAAGTATATGGATTAGTTGTATTTCCTTGAGTCTAAAATATACAAATATGCAATGTGTCATTCAATTCAAATGTATCCTTAGTATTTATATGTCAAATTTATAATTTATATTTGTATATAAAGAAGTATTATTTGTATGCGCATGGTTTAAGTTATATAAACATGTATCATTTGATACAAATGTAACATTTGTACTTGTATAATTTAATATTTGTATAATTAATATTTGCGTTTGTATTGCTCAATTTGAATCAATAAAATATAATTCGTATCAATAAACATAAGGGTAACTTACACAAATCCCATAAGTTAAGGAGCTACTAACATTTTTACCACAATTTTACCTAATTACATAAAATTCCATAAATTTTATTTTGTGATACATATTTTAAGACTTGATACATATCGTCTTTGATACATTTTAAACCAATCGGTTAGTTAAACAAGGAAGTAACAGAATTGCATTTATTTAGGAGAGTAAATCACGAGAGAGAATCTCAAAAATATCTAAAATAGAAGAAAAATTAAAATTTAAAACTTTTCATTAGATCTTATATAACTCTGATTTTTATATATATATATCTCATATATTAGACTTCAAACATATGTATCATCTTTATATTATGGGAAGGAAACACAAGTTCTTGATATGTATCAAATATAATTGTGTGAATAAATATTCATATTTATCATAAATTTTATTTTGATAAAAATTGATGAACTTTGATATCAAGAACGATATAGTTGAGTGAATAAATATTCATATGTATTATAAACTTCATTTTGATAAAAATTGATGGACTTTGATATCAAGAACAATATAATTGTGTGAATATATATTCATATGTATCATAAACACGTATTAATCTACTGTATACATAAAAAAAATTGATAAATTTGTTACATGAGCATGTAGATGCATTCATATGTATCATGAAAAAAAATGAATTCTTTTATATTATGGTGAATATGCGCGCATGCAAGTACATTCATATGTATCATGAACAAAAAGTACATTCTTTTTTACCATGATACATATGCACAGTGATATATTTGTATGCTTCGTGAACAAATACTAATAAGCTTCATATTATATATAAATTAGTATACTATGCTACATTAGCATGCATATACATTCATATGTATATGAACAAAAAAATACATTCTTTTTTACTATGATACATATGCATAGTGATACATTTGCATGTATCATGAAATTTATTTTAATAAAGTGATCAACATGAAGCACATGGTAAAACTTTCAAAATTTTAAGGAAAAAAAAGATTAACAGAGATGAAAAAAATTGAATCAAATTATAAATTGCAAATGATTTACTCTCCTAAGAAATGCAAATATGTTACTTCCTTATTTAATATGTATCAAGAGAAAAAGGAGAAATATGAGATTTTATGAAATATTTTAAAAGATAAGTAATTTTATGTATTTATGTCCCTTAAGTTTGTGTTTTTGTGTAAATTATCCTAAATATAAATACAAGTGTTCGTATAAAAAAAAATAACAATTCTTTTTCAATTGTTTTAGAGTACAAATTGATGTTGTCAACTACAAACTAAAATACAAACAAATGAAATTACAAATACAAATATAATATGTGTTCAACTTGCAAATACAAATACAAATACAAATACAAAGTAGTTCAATACAAGTGCATTGATGGAAATAGAATACAAATAGAAATACAAAATACAAATACAATATGCAATCAACTATAACATATAAAAAAATACTTTTTAAAAAAAAATACAAGTGTGAATTGTATAAAAAATAGATGATAGTG
>NW_025895848.1:0-3537 GCF_002878395.1 Capsicum annuum
TCGCTTTGCACACACACCAGGCAAGTTCTAGCATCAGTTGCAATAAGAAATGTACAACATTCTTACATACTCAAGGCACATGGTCAACTCAATTAGGAGCATTATAGTCGACCCAACAATTAGATGAATTCAAATAAATCCAACAATCACAACAAGAGTCACAAGCAGAGCCTAGGTGTTTCAAACATAATGATCCATCACATACTTATGTTATAATGTCATGTGATCCACAAGAACAGTTACATGCAATTAAATGACTAATTTTCTCTTAAGACGGTCATCATCCATCCATCATTGAGAAAAGCACCTAATTATGACTAAATAGAATAAACATCTAACAAGAAATAATATAAACAAAATAACTAATCCTATCACAGAAGAATGCTAAGGAGAAGGTATTATTTTATTACAAAATAAATTGCAAAGTAACCAGCCACCCCACACCCAATCTCAGAACTATCCCCAGTGCAAATAACAAGATAAAGAACCTGGCTAGTAGTACTCCTCATCCATATTAGGAGTCATGCCACCTGCATTAAGATCATCATCAGAGCTATTTTCCTCTGTTCATCATATCATCCACGTCAGCCACACATAATGAAACTAACTATAATTAAGATGAAGATGGTGAAGTCACCAACCCACACTTAATTTGTTAGAATAAACCAATTAAGCATTATTATCAGGTACTCAGACTTTGCCGACATACACTTTGGTAGGGTGCACCTACATTATTCGTAATACAATTCACTCACTTCAATTCCCCCAATTCTATTTCAATGAAGCACTTTTTAAACAGAATCATGCTCTACACTTTCAACCATACCAAAATATACAAAACACCATCACTGATTATGTGTACGGCGCACATGTTATCACACATCTTAAAGTATACAGCGCACATGGTATCGCATAGTTGAGATAGTGGATATGTGTGGAGACTTATAATACGCACAAGTTATCACACACTTTGAGGTATGCGGCGCACATGTTATTGAATAACCTAAGGTATACGGTGCACATCATGCCACCCATTTTCTCCTATGTGAAGCAATGTGCTTAGGCTGAATGTAAGGCTACACTTTTACGATGGTCTATGCAAATTTCAATGCCATGCATCCCATTCTTCATATAAAGCATTGAGAAAGGTCCATACCACAGGGGCTTTGCCCCCGCACTCCCATGCAGCACCCTATTTAACGTCGCGACATGACTCGATTATCTTGACTACTCAGACTTCATCAAGATACATCGATGATACCATTTGTACCTCATTTGCTGGATTAAAAAAAATACTTCATTCCTAGTCTAGCCACTTTGAAATCACTCGCATCATTGCTTGCAAATTCAACCAAACCAGCTATGGTCTCCACAACAAAACTATCCTTAACTGGTGCATCTCACTCATCTTCATAGAATACATCAACAATCGAGAAGACACTCATCTCCTTTTGTTGTTTCATAGACGGACATACTTCAAAACTAACTTCTTTCTCGTTGAGCCAAAATTTTAGCTCATTCAGCTCTATGTCAACTAACACTCTCCCAGTTACTAAGAATGGCTTACCCAAAATTATGGATACTTTAAAGTCCACTTCACAATCAAGAATTACAAAGTCCGCAAGAAATATAAAATCCACAACTTTTACAAGCGCATCATGTAGAATCACAATCGGCCTTTTTGTAGATCTATCCGCCATTAGAAGCTGTATATTGGTGGGCGTAGGATCTTCTAAACCCATTTTTTTGAAAACCGTCAATGGTGTAAGATTTATACTTGCCCCAAGATTACAAAGGGCCTTTTCAAACTTTAGCAATCCAATCATACATGGAACAATAAATGCTCCCGGATCAGCTTTCTTCTGGACAATAGATCTTGTAGTAATAGCACTACAATGATGAAGATTTTCTACCATTTCATAGCTCACAGTCCTTTTCTTCGTCAATAGGTCTTTCATAAACTTAGCATATCTGGGCATCTATTCCAGTGCTTCAACTAAGGGCACATTCACTGTCAACTGCTTCAACATACCCATAAATTTGCTAAACTTGCCATTATCTTTTTTCTTCTTTAATCATTATGGAAATGGAGGTGGTGGCCTTGGGATTTCAGTTGGAGCAACTTTTACCTCTTTTCTTATGCCTATCTCCACATCATTAACATGCTTCAGCTTAGGTGGTTGTTCCACTTTCGCACTCTTCTCTTTTGAACTTTCTAACTTCACAGGCACCACTAAAGATTTATCAACCATCTCCCAATCTATTTCAACTGCATCAGTATGAGAGGATGTTTCCAATGCTGGACTAGACAACATCTTACCGCTCCTAGTGGAAATTGCCATACAAGATCCATTATTCCTCAGATTTTAAACTGTATCACTTGGTAGAGTCCCATTCTGTCTTTGGTTTAATGCTGTGGAAATTGGCTCATCTACTTCTCCAGTTGTTTAATAGCAATTGAGTACAAATTTACTAGTTGACTTATGGAAGATATGTCACTCTTCATAGTAGTCACCCCAGAATTGGTCTCCTCAACTCCCTATAATAGTTTCTCCATCATGTCCTCCATGGACATTTTGCCTGAACTGGTGGAAACATTATCACGGATTCCAGGAGGTACATACAGTCCACTCCTGTCACTTTTATTCTTCCAATCTCCTTAATGGTTCCAACCTTGGTTTCCTTGACCACCGGTCCGGAAAACCCCTGGTTATGTAAGTAGTTAGCCTCTTCTTCAGTGTTTGATTCAGCTCTCTTACCGTGGGACCCCACATCTTTTACCTTTTCTACATTCATTGATAGCAAATGTTTTGTGAGTAAATCTATCTGGGTTTTCATTTGAGCCATATCCTGATTACGCTCCTCTTCTCTTCTATGCTACTCTGCTGGTATTACACTAGACCCAATATTGCTTGCTACCATAGAATCTCTGGTATGCTGATCTCTACTTGTCTTAGTCATCCTTTCTAATGTGTGCACCTCCTAAATTTAATATGCTCAAATTATACCTCTCTTACGAGAGAGTAAGTGGTCGTTGTCAAATACATAACCCAACTAGGTTAGGGTCAAATCCCATAGAGAATATGGTGCTAATTAAGTTGTATGTAGATTAGTTGACTTTTAATCATTTGTTTCCGTAAACAAAATGGGGGGATTTGATTCAGTTCACAAATTAATGGTTTCAGTTTAATAAGATAAAATATGTGTAGTAGTATTCGAATTCAGAGAAATAGCAAGCTAGGGTTATGTCCACCTTGTAGTTTTCAATACTTTCTAACTATGTGCTTTACGAATTCAAACATGCATCGTGCTTACAGAGAAGCGTATTATATTTAATAACATAATCCTAGTGTTTCTCAACCATCAAGGACTAATTCACTTTAGTTCTTCGAATCAAAAGTGTTTACTAAAAATAATACAAAATCTCCAAGTAATTAATGTTGTTAAGGCATCAACATATGAAATAGGGGTTGGAAATCCTATTTTCTTATCACTACTCTCTTTTCCGAACATCAACCTTTCTTTCGAACAAGTTGT
>NW_025895849.1:0-1523 GCF_002878395.1 Capsicum annuum
AAATTTAATGTAATTAAATAATTCACTTAAATTTTTTAATCATAAATATACGTCAAACATGATGTGACAAGTATTAAACCAAAATTACAATATAAAAATCATGATTAACAAAAAATGTAAGTTTCCTCATTTTGTTTCTCCTTTTCAATTATTTTCTTAAATAATTAAAATGGAAAATCGTAATGTTTTTTTTAGAATTATTAAAAGAAAAACATTTAAATAAATGAAACATTGCATTATAGTCAAGAAAAATATAGCTTAATGTAACCAATGATGACATGAAATAAAAGTGTCAGAATAATAAATAATTATTCCAAACTTCCAAAAGTATTGAAATTAGCAGATTGATTAACTAAACTTGATCAAATTAATCGTATTAATAGATGTATTTAAGGTTCATAATATTTTTAATATTTTCATCGTCTCATATTTGTTGAACATTTTTATTTTGCACGGTGTTTAAAAAGTTATTAATGGAATAATCAATTTTAATATTACAACATTTATCCGTATTAATGAACATAATGAGAATTTGTTTAAACCTCCAAAGTTTAATTATATTAATTATATGGACAAAAAAATATTCAATTAATTTGATTTTGATTTAGTAAGTGATCAATTAATTCAGGACATTTATTTTTACTAAGATGACCAGCTAAATATGAGACTGATTAGAGAGAATAAATATAATGAATAAATTGGACAAACTGATGCTTAATTTGGCTAAACACTTTAAATTATAAGTAATTGAATTAAATCTTATCCTCATTAAATCCAACAAATTCAATATAATACGAAAATTCATTTAAATTTTTTAATCATAAATTTATTTCAAAGGCGATGTGACAAATATTTAGACTAAAGTTATAATATATAGTTACAATTTAAAAAAATTATGAAATGTGTTACATTTAAATTTATAGCATATGCATAATATATACGCTTTAACAATGTGACAAAATAAATATTTTGTGTGTTTTAACTGATACCCGCATAATGCAATTAATATTCACCAGTTAAATACAATTTTTTTATTCATACAATTGATATTCGCCTCATACAATAAAATGTAATTATGTTTATAAATACGCGAGATGTAATTCATAATTATATTCTAAAATATAGTTATTTATGACACTTTCTCAACAAACAAATACAAATCACAATGAAAATAGGTTTGCCCACTTCCTTAATTTTATATTGATTGGCTTATTTTGATTTATCATAGAGTTTAAGAAAATAACAAATCTTATGATCTTAACTAAAGTATATTAAGTATATCCAATATCTTTAATTTTGTAGATTAAACGTGATTTGACATGAAATTTGAGAAAATAAAGAATCTTATTGTTTAGGAGTAAATCAAAGTATGTTAATTTTGTGTGTTAAACGTGACTTGATAAGAAATTTGGGAAAATAAAAAATTTTATTATCTTAAATTAAAATATATTGAATGTATCAAAATGTTTTTAATGCTGTGGATTAATGTTACTTGGCACAGAATTTAAGAAACTAAAAATCTT
>NW_025895850.1:0-1881 GCF_002878395.1 Capsicum annuum
TGCCACAGATGGATAATCTATTGAAAATACTTGTGGTCTGCTGTATTGTTTAATAGTCCATATTTTTGCCTCTTTTTATTGATGCACAAGTTATTAAAAAGATATTTTATATATAATAAATGATAACATTACGTTCACAACAATGATTTAAATATATAAAAGTCCACAACCAACAACTATATATGTTTCTACAATTACAATGATCATGGTGGATTACGATCCGGGCATGTAGTTCTTTTGTGCCCAACAAGCTTACATAAGGAGAATTTGTTTCTTCTTGATGAAAATAATTCTCCGACTCTATGCCTCCTCTTATATGGATTTTTTTGCGGTTTGATAGTGCTTGGGTCAATATATGGAGGAGGTATTAATCTCCCCATAAGCTCTGCTGGAACAAGCCAAGATTTTTTGGGAGGCACCGGAGTATATGCCCACTATATGCCATTTCATATTTTCCCACCGAATAATATTGAGAGGAGTGCTCGTAAACTTCAGCTCCATATTTATGACCATATTGAGCTCGAAGAACTACCATAACATGTGGACAGGGTATTTTGTCCAAGTTAAAAACTCAGCACGTACAAGATCTTGTTTGAAGATTGATCGTGGCAACATCACCATGACCGGTGATACTAAATTTGTAATCTGCTATTTTATGAGATAATAACCTATTCCCGAAAATGACATTTGTTGATATTATTTTTTCAATTTCGACAACAAATCAGGATTTTTTTTTGGGAGATTGAATTGCACACGCCTTTTGTTAAAAATTTTGCCATACTTCTTGCTTATTTTTTCAATTATAGCCTTGATGGGAAATTCTCTTTCATTTCCAAACAATGAATTCACCGATTCAGCTATGTTTGATGTCATAATATTGTACCTATACAAAAGAATCACTTAGTACGACATCATACTAAACTTGTAACTCAAACAAGACATTAAATTGATAAGAATGTACCTATCTACCGGACAGAATGCCCGGGTCCATCTCTCAAAACTGACATATATGAGAAATTCTGCTACCTTGGTATTCACATCCTTTATTTGATTAAAATGGTCTAAAAACTCCTCTATTCTATATGCTTTAGCTGCTTTATAAAAAAGGGTCACTTCCCTTTCGTTGTGATAGTTGGTCCAAATGTTCTCTCTAAGATGCCTGATGTAACAACCAAAATAAGCTGAAGTGAAGAAACGTGAATCCATCTTTGGAATACTTGGATGCCTATCCAATACAAAACACAACTCTTCGGTATCTTCGACGCAGCTTCGCAGTTGTTCAAAAAAAATCCATAAGAGGTATCACATTCCTTGTTCGCTATATAAAAAACAACAAAAAAGATGTGATTCTCCACATCCCGCGCCACAGCCACTAGCAGAACTCCATTATACCTGCTCCTCAAGAAGGTACCATAGATGGCTATGCATTTTCTAAAATGTCGAAAACCTTGAATCCAAGCACCATAGGATCTAAAAAAGTACTTGAACCTTCCATTTTGTAACACCGCAAAAACCTATCCTGAGATGTCACATGGTGCTCAAGGCCACCCGTGGCCTCAAGCTAACCCTCTAAGCTTGTCATCGCTTTCAGAACTCATTATAGCACAAATCATGCAAAGATAAATAGGAATAACCATTTCATGAACATTCTAAAACACGAAGTAATACTGCCCTGTACAAATAAAATACTGAAATCTCTGTACACGCTGGTATCAATATCAATCCTAGGTCACACGTAGTTTTGAGGAAATACCACATTTCTCGCTCGGTGCTAAATAATCCTCCTAGACTCAGCTCAAAATGCATTAGGAAATCTACCTTAATCAATATCAACTCATGGGTCTATTTTAAAGACCAAAACATATACATATATATATATAT
>NW_025895851.1:0-1215 GCF_002878395.1 Capsicum annuum
AATAATCATCATAAGATATGGGTTCATGCTTCAAATTCAAAAAAATCAAATAAAAATCATGCCTTTGTAAAGAAAATTACTTTTGGGCACAAGAACGAAAGAGAGTTCTTGTTGAAAAACCCCACATACCTTGAATGATGAACTTTAGATCGATACTCATTTTTGAGATGTTAATCATGCCTTTGAATGATGGTTCTTGGAGTTCTTGGAGTTCTTGAATTAGGAACTTGGAATCTCGAATAAATTTGCAGAAGTAATGGTAAACTTTGGAGGTTCTTGAACTTGGATGTAAGAGCTTTAGATTTTTTTTTTGAGGGAATTTGATGAAATATAACATATAATGCTTCTAATAGGCTTTACTATAGGGTTTAGACGGATTTTGGGTGAGGAGGAATGACCAAAATGCCCCTAAAAAATCAAATAATTCTCGAATTTGTCCTTTGGTGGACTATTTTGATAGTCTGAAATAGATCAACCATAACGTTTTACTCGGATATCTAAATTGGATGAAACCAATTTCATTAGAAAGAGGACTCTCATATCTTTCCGTTGATATATATTATATCACCCAGATCATTGTGTACGAGGAGTTATGATCGTTTGAAGTTGACCCCAAAATTTGCTTTTGATAGGCTGAAGTACATCGACCATAACTTTTTGCTTCGATAGACAAATTAAATGAAACCAATTTCATTGGAAAGAGGACTCGCAGATATTTTATTTGATATATAGTAGATCACCCAGATCATTATGTATAGGGAGTTATGATCATTTTAATTTGGAGAAAAAATACGCCAGGCCTCAGTACTTTTTCCTTCACGTTTTACTATTTACTACTATTCACGGTTCGATCGGAATGTTCATAACTCGTCGCTCGGGTGTCCGTTTTGGATGATCCACATATCGTTGGAAATATTATTCGATACTATACGCAATGGTGGGTCATAATCTAAGACATTCCACACTGAAAATTTATAATTCATTCTAGAAGATAGAACCCAACACGTTTACGTACAAAATTTCGACGAAAAATTTCCTAGGGTATTACATCATCCCCCCCTTGGATACATTCATCCTCGAATGATGCTAGACATGCCAAGATTAGATAGGGAATATAGTATACATCTTAAACCATTCGTTAGACTCATCACCACATCGTTTCTCACTCCGAATGCAACATAGAATGCATAAATTCAAGAAACTCCAGCTGAACAC
>NW_025895852.1:0-2101 GCF_002878395.1 Capsicum annuum
AAAATTCAGTTATAAGGCACAAAATATCATCATTCTCATATAATTCCACTTCCAAAATATCAAAAACATCATAATCTCGTGATAATAAATATAGGATATAAGTTCATGTTTCCAAATCATAGTAAAACATATGAAATCTATAACTTCGTAAAAGAAAGTATTTTTTGGCACAAGAACGAAAGAGTGTTCTTGTTGAAATACCCCACATAACTTAAACTTGAAGCTTTGAATGACTTTTCGAATGACGTAATGCTATTTATGAACTTTTGGGTGTCCCTCGTAGCCTACGTAACGGGGATTCCGAATTTGTAAAAATTATAGAATTCTCACGGTTAAATCTCTACCTATTGGGGTATTTATGTTGAAACCCTAAAGGTTGGTCTTAGTGATTTTGAGAGAAAGTAAACTTATTTTGATGTTGTGGGAGTCTAATCCCGTGTTATAGACTTATATAAGGGTGTTTTTGGCACTTGGTAGTGAGGTATGCGGCGCACAACCCTTGGCAGACCTTAAGGTGTGTGTCACACACCTTATGTAAGGCATTTAAGTGTGCCTCGCACTTCCAATCGCACACATTTGATTGGGCGGCGCATTGCCCATCATACACCCTTCTACCTCTCACAAAAATAGGCATAACTCTTCGCTCAGGTATCAGATTTTTGCAAAATCAGTATCTTTGGAAAGCTAATTCAATTATCTACAATTTGATAGGTATTGGGATGAAAAATTCCATGTATATTAAGAGATATACACATTTTAAGTAGTCCCTTGTAGAATTGAATGTCAAACTTTTGATGAATTAATTGGTCTTAGCTCAACCTTGTTCTAGGTCATTGCTATAAACATTTTCCACCTCTAAACTACTCCATAGACTAGGTTAATGATCATGCAACTTTTATTCACGTGAGAATCACTTGGATTATAACTTAGACTCATAGGAACGACAATTAGAATTCTAGCACGAAAATACGGGGTATTACATTATCTCCCCCTTGGGAACATTCGTCCTCGAATTTGGATAATTAACCTGAAACATTGAGGAATATTAGTCTTCATGCTATCATGTGTAACTGATAGAACTGAATCACTGGATCTCAAGAATAATGAGCTACTGAACTAGTCTGTAAGTGCATGAATCCTCAAGAAAAATAACTATATGGCTAAGATAGAAATGAGAGTGTCAACTTATGAGTAACCATTACTTTGCACTGGATCTGACCTCATGAGAAAGGATGAGAGGTTTATGACATGAAAACTCAGGGTATTACAACATCCCCCTCTTGGGATCATTCGTCCCCGAATAATAATAATTTGATGAAAATACTAGGAAGAGACTGTGATACTACACAGGATACTTACGAACTGAATCATGACTTAGTATCTGAAATTAAAACTGATGCATGAACTGAGCTGAATTCATAATTTAATTGAACACAAACACATTGCCTGTGTGAATGTACATACGTATAAGACTGTGGATAGTAAGACTAGTTGGAAAATTAAGAATCTATAGGAGCTTATCTCCTTGCTTGCTAAACTAGATTATAGGCTATATGGACTGGATCATACTGACTAGCCATACTCAAATGGAGTATTTCTTAAGAACTTTTCTACGAAATTCTATTGACATTAGGGAGAAAACAATTTTGGGCATGCTCTGAATGAGACATTTGACTAAGGAATTACAACATTGATATAATTCTATAGAATGGAATATAATTATATAACTCATAAACTAGGATAGGATTGCCAGGCCGTAGGCAACGCAACTTCTTAATTTCAAGCTTAGCATCACTTCTCAAATGCTCTCTCAAATATACTATTCCCCTTAAATACCATACTCATTTGATTCAACTTATAATTCTCATATTAGCACTGCAAAATCTTTCTACTAAGGTCTAAACTAAACTAAGTTCTCTCACCATGATCAAGCCTAACACTAAATCACAAGATACAACATGCCAAACCATAATACTAGTCTAAACCACATGGTTCAATATTCTATATCTTCTTAGACCTCACACCCTAAGCATAACATGCCTTACCACTTCAATGACTAATTTAAAACTCTTGATATGGATTCACTAGTTCATATTGCATT
>NW_025895853.1:0-1148 GCF_002878395.1 Capsicum annuum
AGATTGGTATCATCTCAAACAACTTTAAACTGGGGCAGAAATTTTGAGGAAGACCTCAAAATTTCCACCAAATGCAAGAACATATTCCAAATTCCCCAGCACCAGAGGTTAAAGTCAAGATTTGGAAGACATTGACTGTAACAAAGTCTGGGAGACTCAATTTTTTGCTATGATAGAACTAATTGAAGAAACCCTCCAACAATGATCGTGAGTTTTGGAAACCATCCGTCGGATATAGTCAAAACCACGAGGAAGACGTTCGTTGAGCTAGTACATGACATGACTGGCAGAGATTTTCTAAAGTTTTACAGAAGTTTTTGAAATTATTTTCAAAAATTTAAGACTATTTTCAAAAATCTTACGACTCACTTATTTAGTACTTGCCTAAACATCATTTGGGATGGAGTCTCAGGGTGGAAGTCCCAATATAACGGAATGCCCAAGAGATGGCAAGGAGCAAATCGAGGATCGAAGAAGGTCAACATGGAGTAATTTCATTCAAACTAATCATTTTTCTGTGGATGCAGGGATCAATACAAAAAAATGAGAGTCTCTTTTAAAAATTCACGAGCAAATTGGGAGGCACAACAAATCATTAATGCCTAAGAACGGTATTTTAGGGTAGCCCTAAAATGGGTTAACAGATATTTATTGAGGACCTTTTGATTTGTCCATCTCATTTCTTGAGATCATAGGCGACAAACAAAAGCGCCTAGTCTTCTTTACAAATATTGTATTTAGAAGTTTCCTAAAAATAGTCGCTAGCAAAAGCGACTTTGTGTCTACTAATCGCCTACCTTGAGCACAGGTACATGTAGAAAGCAAGATTATAACAGATGAATTCAAGTAAAATTATTTTTATCATTGCCTCAAGGGCCATTATATATCGTTGCCGCAAGACGTTGCCCCAAGGGCCATTACATATCATTGCCGCAAGGCGTTGCCCCAAGGGCTATTACATATCATTGTCGCAAGGCGTTGCCCCAAGGTCCATTGCATATCATTACCGCAAGGCGTTGCCCCAAGGGCCATTGCATATTATTGCCGCAGGGCATTGCCTCAAGGGCCATTATATATCTTTGCCGCAAAGCGTTTCCCCAAGGGCCATTACATATCATTGCCGCAAGGCATTGCCCCAAGGGCCATTA
>NW_025895854.1:0-3723 GCF_002878395.1 Capsicum annuum
ATTATTCCGCATTGTACTATATTATTATTCAGTTATTGCAGTAGGTATAGTCATGGGTTAGCTTGTGGTCTTTCGAGATTATGAGCACCGTGTAGAATTCGGGGTACAGACTCGGGGTATTACATCGGAAGTCCACCCAAAGAATAGGGTGATAAAATTGCAAGTAAAGAGCCTACCCAAAAAACAGGGTGATGAAATTAAAAGTCAGAAGTCCACCTAAAGAACAGGGTGATAAATTTGAAAGTCAGGAGCCAACTTGAAGAATAAAGTGAGGAAATTACAAGTCAAAAGCCCACTTGGAGAATAAGGTGATGAAATTTTAAGTCGGGAACCCTCCCAGAGAAAAAGGGTGATGAAATTACAAGTAGAGAGTCCACCCAGAGAAGAAGGTGATAAAATTACAAGTTGAAAGCTTGCCTGGAGAACAGGGTGATAAAATTGTAAGTTAGTAGCCCATCTAGAGAACAGGGTGAAGAAGTCGAATGGCAAGCAACAAGGTGAAGAAATAGCAAGTCAGTAGCCCACCTAGAAAATATGGTGAAGATTTTCAAATTCAAGTTCAAAGTTTAGAAGTCCTACATGAAGACATGATCAATGTTCAAGTTTATCTCCAATACCAAATTTTGTATGGAGAATTTATCTATTCACAAAGTTTGACCCAAAGAAGATCATACCATCTATCACTTTTTAAAGCATTGAAAACTTAATTCAAGGGTCAAGAGAAGCTACATAGATAGGACTTTTGTAATTTCAGTTATCTTTTTAACTTTTAATTTTCATTTTTAATGTAATGATAAAGTCGTGGACTGGAACCTCGATAAGGTCTCTCTCGACTCTCCAATACGATATGGTCCCTCTCCTTATCAACCCTACAACTACATGCGCCTTAATTTCTACATAACTTAAGACAGGTAGAATGCCCAAAATCAAGACTCGGTTTTCCTCCTTCCTTCTGTTTCTTTAATTTGAATAATGGTCGGGACAAAATTTTGTCTCATCATCTACTTCTTTGCCTGAAAACACTGTGTTTACATCCAAAGAGGAGAATGATGTAGACACATAATTTATTCCCTTCAAAAAGTCAATTTTAACCCATTTATCCTCATCGTACCAGGTACCTCACCACCATGTAACAATCCCTCCACTAAAAACAAAAAACAAATTCTCAACAAAAAATAACAACCTAATCTAACTAATTTTGACACCTCACCACCCCTACCCACGTTTACTCCCCTTACCCTACCTCCCCCTTACGTTTTGTTTTCCTTTGTCACCATAAAGAATACAATACCCATCTATACACACCACACCTAGACATATATGCACTACCTCATATATTTTTTAGTCCATAAAAATAGTTACTAGCACACAATTTCTATTCAATAACACACACTGATATACTCATGTAATACACACGATAACACACAATAAGTGAGACTCCATTTTCTTTATTCCAAAAATTCACCATACACAGGAAATAATATATATGCACACACATAGTAAGGAGAAAATTAGAGAGGGTGAAATCACAAAAGAGGGAGAAAACAAGGAGAACAATTCACAAAAAAGGGACACACACAGAGAAAATAGGGTAAATCGAGAGAATGGAAGTATTTTAAGAGAGATTGAGTGACAAAGGAAGAGATGAGGTAAGGATAAGGAAAGAAAGGGCAAGAGAGAGAGAGAAAAAAGATGGAAAATAACTTTTTTGGTGAGACTTACAAAAAATGTGGTTGTTGCATAAATCCAACCCATTTTTCTCCAATTTTTTCCATAGCTGAGCTCGTAACCCACCCCCTGAAAATAAAAAATTTTGGCCAATTAAGTTTGGCGGAGCTTCGATTATATGATAGCAACGACGCAACTCCATCCACGATAGAACCTCCATAAAAAATTATGAACAAGTTTTGCTGATTATCATGATTTTATTTCAATTTTGGTGGAAAATAGTGAAGGCTCTACCTAGGTAGGGTTTTTTCATATTTGGGTTGAGTCGAGGTTTTTTGGCGTGGATTCTGTCTTTTCATTTGAGTAATATTGACTTTTGAAAGTTTCCAAATTGAGGTCCAACTCTATTCTTTCCCTATTTTTATTTCATTATATTTGATATTTAGTGCATTGAATGGAATATTGCGTATTGGTTGATCCTTGTTGGTATTGAATAATTATTGGTTTTGATTCGTTATTTGATTATGGATTGTGTGATGGAATGATATTTCATTTGAGAACTAAAATTAGTAATTTAGGTTGGGAATTAAAAACTGAGAAAGTTTAATAGTGGTTATTTTGATTCATTGATGGTTGTTTAATTTAGAATAAATGTCTCTCTAATTTGGTAGCATCATGTTTTAGGTCCTAGTGGGCAAATAATAGTTTGGGTAGACAAATTATAGAAATTGATAATTTTAGAGTGATTGTATTATTGCATTTGAGTTTGTTTTATTTCATCAGACAGAATTGAAAATGGATTCATTTTACTGGGGGATGCCTCGAGACACATTGTATTTGTTCATCAATGAATGCCTCGAAGTATCTTGTATGTGAAGAAGGTTCGTATCAAGGCTTGAGGCATCAGGTAGAACATAGTTTAGGATTAGTGCAGGTTTATAGTTTAGTTTCTTTTTATTTTAGTTTGTATTAATTGGACTGGACACTATTTTTGGAGTTTTGACTTATGTGGTTGTATGTTTTCTTATTGTGTGTTTTGTTGGTTTATACATTTCACAGTGTCATACTAGTCGATATACTCCATGAAGCAACCATGGTCGAACCACGGGTTTAAGGGGTGCCTAACACCTTCCCCTTGATCAACAGAATTCCTTAGTGAGAAGCTGTGTTTGTGGGCCAGTTTTAAAGAGTCAAAATCATTTTGAAAATGGATTTCCAAAGGCAACTTGCAACACTAGATTTATGTCAAGTGGCAAGTCTGAGTTAAAATGTAAAGAATCCTTTTTGAAACAAACTTTATCTTTTGTCACTTAATAATTAAAACCCTTTCAAACTTAAAATCAATCTTTTTGGTTAAAAAAAGGGTGTGACAACACTCTGATACTAAGAAGAGATAAGCAAAATTCACCAAAGGGTGTCGAGATGATTTTGGTGATACATATCTTGTCAGATTTTGTATGCACATCAATGAGGTAGTTGGAGAGGACATAATAAACCTACGGAGTTAGAAGTAAACACAAGCCTAGTGTTCATTTCATATGCTTACAACCCAAAGCATTTAAGTTTCTTATGTTTTACTGTTCACAACAAAATCCTCCCATTTATTCTTTTGCACCACCCGGTGATTTTAGCAAGTTTGAGAGATAGTGCCATGAATTCCCAATGGGTTCGACCCAACCTAATCGAGTTACTATATTTTGGTATCAACTTATTGATACTTCTACGTAGTCGTACTCTTAGGTGACATCAAAATTTTATCGTCGTTGCCAAAGAATACAGTGAATACAGTTGTGGATGTATTAATTGAATTTGTTGAAGTTGTCAGGTTTTATTTTCTTTTATTTTGTTACTCATTTGGGTATGACATATTTATAAGATACAGGGTGGAGTAATTATGACTCCTTATTTATTGATCCTTACCCTTTTGATATAATGCATTATTGTAGGTGTTTGATAGATATATTTTAAGATCACAATGTGAGAATGCTAAAAACATAGAAACTCCTCTCAAAAGAATAAAAGGAGTTTAATCAAAAGTTTTATAGGTTTGGCTTT
>NW_025895855.1:0-2362 GCF_002878395.1 Capsicum annuum
AAGGTTGAGAAATCTTATGATGAATCTGAAGAAGAAAGTGAGGAAGAGGTGTTTTTTTTTTTTAAATGTATTTTTTTTTTTAGTGTTCAAGTAATTATGTATTTTCTGTTATGATGATATTTAGGGATTATGTGAAAATATATTGTTGAAATTAACTACTCATTAATAGTATTTTGGATATATATTTTTCAAGTATAGGTGATATGTATTTTTAGTATAGTTGAATTGTATTTTTAGTATAGTTGAATAATTTTGACATATATATTTTTTTAGTGTAGTTGATATGCATATTGAGTATTTGTATTTTTTTCAGTGTTTGTTGTATGTTTTACAATGTTAAAATACATATGCATGTTATTTTAGTTCAAATACCATAACAGTCTATTGTTTTATGTATTTTTAGTACATTTGATATGTATTTTTCAGTGTTGGTTGCATTTATGAGTTGATCAAAATACATATGCATTTTAATCATCTGAAATATATATGCATGTTAAATGTTTTTTTTGTTTGATTGAATTTTGTTTACAGATTAAGAAGTGGTAGTTTTACTTTGTATAGGTGATGCGGTACGAAATATTCCTTGTCAGAAAACTTTCAAGATTTGCACCGCACATGTGCTCGTACAGTGACAATGATATTTATGAAAGTACGCACAATTTTAAACAAGGAACAATTTAAAAACTTTTTGAGAATAACATTTTTGGTTATTTTACGAAGAAGAAGCAGTGTGTAGTGCAAGAACAGTTGTGTAGATGTGTTATGAAGCTCGAGGTGAAGGGTAGTTCTTCTTCTGGGATTATGATATCTGCTAATGGCACCTCTCTTAGTTTTACTCCTATGGAATTTGCTATCATAACCGGATTGAATTATGTGTCTAATAGGTATGACTTTACTTTTGATGAGGGTGTACCAAATAGGATGATTGAAAAGTATTTCAATGGGGCATAAATTATAAAGAAAAAGCAACTATTTTTAGCATTCACGGAGAAAGTATGGAGGGAGAATAATGATGAGGATGCTGAGAAATTTGTAATTCTGTATTTTCTACATTCATTTGTGTTGTCTAACATTGACGTTGTTCTTATACCCTGTCTTCATTTTGATTTGGTAGATAGTGGTAGATATAAGGATTTTCCATGGGGTTCTTTATCTTTTGAAGATCTGGCTAAAAGTTTGAACAACCGGCTGAAAGCTGGGGGCAAATTTTATTTGATTCAAGAAATGTCATTGGCTATTCAAGTGTGGCTATATGAGCGTTGTTCAAATGTTCCACCAAAGATTGCATTGAAGTTTGAGAATCGGATTCCCCGATTATTAAATTGGAAGACGATTGCACCTCGTCCACGTTATGAGTTTTTGATGAATGCTATATTCAAGGACAATGGCAAGGTTTGTTGTGAACAAATATATATGCATTGATATGTACTGTATACATATATTCTATTTCATTTTCAATTCTTTAACATATTATTTAACATATTCATAGGTTGTATTTAAAAACATAGAGCCAACTGAAATGGAAATGGCAAAGCTTGAAATAGCAAAAAAGGATATAACTGAAGATGAACGTTCAGTTGATTCTGACGATGACTTCCAGGATCCACCACCAAAGAAGATCAACGAACGTTCAAAGAAGAAACAAAAGGTGGATTCATCAACCCTGGTAGCGAAGAAACCTGCAGGGAAAAAGCAAGTGAATATTGATGACGCGCATATCCAAATAAGGACTCCACCTCATCGTGCTGCCAAGGCTGTTGTAATAAAGACACTAGTATTCAAGCCAATTTCAACACGACAGGCTTCTTATTCAAAAACAAAGGAAGGGAAGAAAACAACTAGGGTTATTTTTTCTCAGGTACAGTCAAAGGCAAATAGTCATGTAGAGGAAGTAGCCGCGTCAAAGCGTGAGAGTCATGTTAAGAAAGAAAAATTTATTTCTAAAAAAGTTTTTGATGCATTCTGGGAAGAGGTAATTTTTTTTGTCAAATGTTTGTTTTACATTAAAAATTATGTGTTTAATGAATTTGTATGAATACAGGTTCATCAAGAGTTTAAAGAAGTTCGTGAAGAGTTAACTCGAATTCGTCAATTAGTGAAGAAAAAGTTCAAAAAAATGGTCAAAGCAATTGAACATAGCAAGGTAAAAGTTTTATTATTATATAATATCCACATTATTAAAAAAAAAAAAATATGCAGAGTATATAAAAAAAAATATATGCAGTACATTGCTAAAAATACATATGAAGTTTACACAAAAAATACATATGATTTGATATAAAAAAATACATATGAAATGTATTTTGTTTAATACACACATAGAGTTTGTAAAAAATACATATGCAGTATATTACTAAAAATA
>NW_025895856.1:0-2312 GCF_002878395.1 Capsicum annuum
TTTTTTCCTTTGAAATAGCAATAGCAGGCTTCTTCCCTTTAGCACTAGCAATAAGCCGTAACTTCTTCAGGATTGTCGGATCATTCCGATACTTAGATCTATTTTCACGAAAACCAACGTCTTTATAATCGAAGTCACTAGGAACAAATCCAGATTATCAATTTTATTAGAATCTGATTGAAATTGAGTAAGACCCAAACTAAAAGATGGTCTTGATTCCATTAATAATGATATAATGTTTAAAGAACATAAAATTGATAAAGGATTTGTTCAATTTCTAAACTAATAAACAAAATCATTAACTAGAAACAAACTAACCTCCAATTAATTTTGAAAAAAGAAGTTAATGGAATAATGGTAATGGAGGATAACGGTTGTATCCTCAAGATTGGATTTTGGCATAATCTTCGCAAAGAATACCGTGAATTTAGGCTACAAAATCGAAGTTGGGTATTATGTTGAGGTGTAGATTGGAATGTATCAGCAAAAGCGCGTGTGTTGTGTCTTCGAAGAGATTTTTGTAATATATTTAGTAGGATGGTATTTAAAGTAATATAGAAAAGTTAAGGTGTTGACTTATGTAATTTTTCATTATATATATTGGGAAAAGGCATTGTTTTCACCCCAAACTATTCAAGAAAAAGTCAAAGTCACACTTAAACTATACTAGTGACTTATTACACACCTAAACTATAAAAAAGTGATATTATTACCTCTCCGCGACACCCATGCCCAATTTTAATGAGTGGAGTGTACTCCACTCGCCCTGTGCTGATGAAACGTGTTAATTTAATTTTTTTATTTAATTAATAAATAGCCCTTGTGATTAAAAATAAATAATCAAGAAAATTCATTAATTCAACAACTTCTCCTTCTTCACTTATTCTTTGCTTCACTTTCCCTTTAAATAACCAAGAAAATTCAACAAGAAAATTTCGATGGAAGAAAATATTCAACAATTCACCATTAAAAATATGAAATTGTTGAATTGTTCACTTATTCTCTACTTCACTTTCCCTTCCAACCCACTTTCTTTTTCACTTTCTTCTCTTCATCAACAACTCCTCCTTCTTTTACTCACTTAATCAAACAATGCAAATCTTGTATCAAAGCCAAACTCGTTTTCACTGGGGTCTTTTCACCTTCAGCAGACCCTAAATGCAAGCATTTGGATTATGCTAATAAGGTTTTTGAGTTAATGGAGGTGAAAGATGTGGTTTCTTAAAACACGTGGTAACTGGGTACTCTCAAATAGGATGATTTGACGAATTAAAAGTCGCACCTTAGATTGGAGATGAAATATGTGGTATTCTCAGAAATCTATGGTGCAAATCACATCATAGATTTCTTGGAAGGCTTTGTGCTTTGGGTATTCTAAGATTCGTCAATTAATGGAGGATTTGACGAATTGAATGTTGTAACATGGAGTGTTGTGATTTTGGGGTATGCACAGGGGGATTGACAATTGTGATTTCGATGGTAATTTTATTGACAATTTAAAGCTAAGATTTAATTGCACATATTGTGATTTGATGGCTCTTTTAGCAGTGGATATTGAATTTTACGATGGTTGTTTGTGATTTTTGTTATATTAATGGTTGTATTGTGATTCCGACAATGAAAGTTGAATTTTTAAAATTATTGTGCTGAAGATTTGAGTTTGATGATGATGGTGTCAATGGTGGCATTTAAATGGTGATTTAATGGTGATGTTTTAATGGTGATTTTGTTGGAGAAGAAGCAATTGAAGAAGGCGGGATCCACATATTAAAATAATAAATAAAAAATTTAATTTTATTAACATTTTTTTAATTGTAAAAATAAAAAAATAATTTATTAACATTTTTTCAATTGCAAAAATAATTAATCTAATTGTATATATTAAGAAGAATATTAGGAGCACTTATGACATAATGACAAATGAAATAGTGTCACGTGTATGAAAGTTGTCATTTTAAGATTTTTTTCTTCTCTCACGCACTTTAGGAAGGTGAATACACCTTCTCTGCCACGTCACCTTCTAAGGTGGAAATAGTATCATTTTTAATAGTTTAGGTGTATAATAGGCCACTAGTATTATTTAGGTGTAGCTTCGACTTTTCTTGTATAGTTTGGGGTGGAAACGATGCCTTTTTCCATTATTGAATAGGATTTAAAAAAATAAATTGTAAATTTATGGTCTAGAATAAGGTGTAAATATTAATTTATATGCCTATCGTTAAGAATGTCATATGAGTGAATTTCATTGACAGAGTTAGTAAAATTTATTTTTTGATTTTTATATTTAAATTATCATGTGCATTAGTTTTCTA
>NW_025895857.1:0-1129 GCF_002878395.1 Capsicum annuum
AAAAACACTCAGTGTGGTCCAAATGTATATGCAGATGCAACAATCTTAATTTCGTTAGTAATCTACCATGCATAACTAACCATGTAATCATTATATATCTTGGCTGAGCCACAAAAATTCAAACAAGATCAGCAATTTCTAGTCTGGTCTGAATACCCAACATTCCAATGTAACTAGCAGTAATTGAATAATGACTAGAGTGTGTCAATGTGTATCTACCTTGTGTATACTATTTATTCATGTCTACCTTAGGTGCATTCATTTTCTTTCAATACCAGATAAGGGTTATGGGATTAAATTGAATCATCATTCCTCATCTGCAATCCATGTACTCATCTGACTCATAGTGAGTCTTGATTTTATGACAATTGCCATAATAAATTTCCTATAGGGGCAATACTCCAGATTCTACGATTATTCATATTTAAACCACCCGCCTTCTTTGACCAACAAATATTTTTCCATGCTATTAATAGTATTTTCCTCTTCTGCTCATCACCCCCACAAATAATCCCTGCAGATTCCATTAACCTCTTTGAGCATACTTTGTGAAGAAAAGATACATCCCAAAAGTTATATACTGAGAACATGGTTGTATTCACCTCTTGAATTCTACCTGCATAAGACAACAGTTTGGCATAACCAAATCTAATTCTATGTGTAATGTTATTTACCAACTGTTGACATTCTGCCTTCTTTCACTTTTTAAATGATAAGGAAAGTCCAAGGTACCTAATTCGAAATTATCCCTGGGAAAATCCTATCAAGGTAAGAAGTTACTCTTTAGTGTTATTATCAGTACCAGTTATGAAGATGTTGGATTTTTTAATATTTGCCTCAAGCTCTGTGACTAAGTTGAAATGGGATAATTCCTCTATAACTCTGGTGGCAGAACTGATATTACCTTTGCAAAAGACCATCCGATTATCCGCAAAGATCAAGTGAGTTAGCTTAAATTGTTGACACATGGGGTGATGCTGAAACTCAGGCGGTTGACTCATACACTTCAATATTCAAGTAAGGTACTCCACAATCGAAACTAATATCAAAGGATACATGGGTTACCCTTGACTAAGTCTTCTCTTCCCTGCAAAGAATCCATGACCTACTCTATTCACTTTGATAGTGA
>NW_025895858.1:0-1717 GCF_002878395.1 Capsicum annuum
TAGGAGGTTTCATACGTAGGAAAAATGGTTCGTCTCCTAGCTTAGAAATATATGGGGTATTACAATATCTCCCCCTTGGGAACATTCATCATCGAATAGAAATTAACTGAAGTAGGAGAGATGATAAGATAAAGTACGTACAAGACATAGACTACTGAAATATGAATTTATGACTGGCATGACTGAAAGCTAAGCACAACATACTGAACATGCATATCTGATGCATGGGAAGCTGATTCATGAATATAAGACTGAGGATTCTAATAAAGTAATTTTTATCAAAATGAGAATGCATATCTGATGCACAATTGAAAGGCTAAATCCATGCATATCTGATGCATGATTATATGACTGACATAATACGTGAATACATGACTGAAAGTACTAATAAGCTGATCGCACATATCTGATGTATGAATTCATGACTAAACTTACTCATGAACATGCAATGGTAAAGGTATCAAGTTTGAACTGAAAACTGAGCATGAAATTGAATACCAAGTTTGGCGCTGAATATAAAAATGAAGAACAAATAATTTTAAGGAAAATTGTTACCTTTAACTGATCATACCGATAAGTTTGAGATTAATTACTCCATATGCATGATCGGAAACATGAGAAAATAACTAAGTCTGGGAAGTGGTAGATATACTAAATATCATGATCTGAACTGAATATTGAAAACATGGCATACAACTGAAGTTGGAGCTTGAGGGTTAACTTATGAGTACCCCTTCTCCAAACTGGATTAATCAAAAGAAAAGAGAGCAGCATGTTTATGTCATGAAAGTTTGGGGGTATGATGTATCTCCCCCTTGGGATACTATGTCCCTCAAAGAATATTGAGTTGGATGAGCTACTGAGGGAAATTGAGGCGATGCGCAAGACACCTAGAAGCTGAGTCATGACTGAATAATTAGGATCTGAAACTGAGACATGATACATGAACTAAGCTAAACACGAGTGCATAAATATACTAAATTATCTAATTAACTAAATAACTGATAGCTAATTACTGGATCTACAAAGCTAAACTATACTTAAAGCTAAACTGTACTTAGTTTGAATAGCTGGACTGAAATTTTTAAGTTTTATGTATAGAAAATAAGCACTAACTGAGGAGAATGAGGTATGTAAGAGTGGATTCATGAAGTCTATATTATTTTCGAATGCGATACCAAGCGTATGACATGGCTCTGAGGTATTCTATAAACTGGGGTACTAAAATACTGATAACTGAGTACTGAAAACCTGAATGCTATGGTCAAGCATGTCTGGAACTGAACTGAGTTTCAAATCTGGTTACTGAATTGAAGATGACATTATAACTAAGCCTATAGCTAGTACAGAAGTACTGAATTCAAGGACTAAACACTGATCACTGAGTGCTGAATACTGAAACTATAATTGAGTTGGCAACTAAGTTTTTGATGGCTACATGCTGGGGACTAACACAAGTCAAGGATCTAAATGTACACTTACACTTTGTACTTTCCCAACTTCTAAATACAATCCCTTGCTAGACACTTACTTGCACATTTATCATGACATTCAAGCCTATCTTCACAACTACACCCTCGTGCAAAGTAAGCATGCAACAATCTTCTCTTATCTAAACAACTGCTCATCACTACAATGTTCCATAAGGAGAGCTAACTGGAGGAGTAAATCAGGAGGACCTGAAACATGAATAGATACAAACTAAACTTGACACATG
>NW_025895859.1:0-2239 GCF_002878395.1 Capsicum annuum
TCTCATCATCAAGTACACTTGATGATGAGAAAGATTATTTTGAGATTTAGTCGAGTTAGGAATCCACAAGTTGATTATGATTTACAAGTGAGATATATATTTATATTTTGGTCTTCATGATAGACCCTTAAGTTGATTAAGGTGGATTTCCTAACGCATTTTGAGCTTAAGTCTGGGAGTAGTATTTAGCACCGAGCGGGAAGTATGGGTTCAGTGCATCCTACTTTCCGAGAACTACGTGCCACCGTAGGATTAAGATTAATGGACAAAGGCCAAGATAGTTATCACTAGAGTTAAGGTTCTACTCCGATGGCAAGGATAGAATAGATCTCCCTAACATGGGCAAGACGTTGGACTCCATGTAAGGTCACATAGTTTATGTCGGTTATAAGAAACTTCCAAGTCCATAATATTCCAAGTTTTATGAGTTACAGAGTCACTCTAAGTCATGAGTCAAAGAGTTTAAGTTGAGTCCAACGGTTTGTGAGATTTATGAAGCATGTGTTATTATTAATGATTTATGGAAAATATGTTTCAGGTAACTTAACCAAAGAGAGTCATTATTATTAGCATGCATGATTTTCTTATACATTTATGATATTATTTAAATGTTTCCTGCACCCCCACATACTTAGTACATTCCCAAGTACTGATTCCTATACTCTTCTGTGTTCTATATTTTCTCGTGATGTAGGTTCAGGTGCTTAGTCTCAGCAATGACAGTGATCTTTGAGTACCTCCATCTACATTCGTATAGTTGGTGAGTCCTCATGGTTCGAGGACCTGTGTCCCCAATTTTTGTCTTAATAGTAGATGGTTGTTTATTTCCATTTAGTACGGGTCAACAGGGGATATGTCCCAATGGATCCTCAGTCTTATTTAGTAGAGGCTTTGTCAGACTAGAGTACCAGTATATAAAACTTCAGTATTTTAATTATAACAGATAGTATTTCTTTGTATTCTAGTATGTTCATGACATGATTATTCTTTTTTATTACAGCTTGATTATTATCATAGTGGGTTATAGAGGTGATGACAGGCTCATAGGGTTAGCTTGAGGTTGCGTGTGGCCTTAAGCATTGCGTGATATCTTGGGATGGGATCTTAGGGCGTTACAAGCTTTGTGTCAGAGCCTAAGGTTTAAAAGAGTCCTAGGGAGTCTAACATACCGCGTTACGTAGAGTCTTGATCATCGGTGTATAGCGCGCCACATCTATGAGCAAGAGGCTATGGGACGTTTTAGGAAATATCATTTCTTTCTTTCAGAAGTCTTTTGTGCCTATGACTATTTCTCTCTGCTATTAATTCATGCTCTCTTATGATAGAAAATGCCTCTTCGTAGAGCTTGCAGAAACAACGAACGACCTCAACCCGTTGATTCTTTAAATGAGATGGTGACTCATGCTGAATTTGGGCAGCTTTTTAGGCGCTAGCCCAGGCAGTTACCGCCAATGCTCAGGCCAATGTTTAGGCTACTGTTCCACCTCCGTAAGAAGGTATTCTGTAGCAGCTTGAGTTAGGGATTTTATGTGAATGAATCCGCCAGAATTTTATGGGTCAAGGGTAGGTGAGGACCCACAGATATATCTTGATTAGGTAAAATAGATCACACAAATTATGCATGTAACAAAGGAAGAAAATGTGGAGCTAGCTTCGTATCACTTGAAAGATATTGCTTATGATTGGGTGGAGTTGTGAAAGAAGAGTAGAGGGGAGGATATCGCTCCCATGACTTGACAGTTATTCCAGGATGTGTTCTTAGACCGATTCTTTCCTCTGAAGCTTAGGGAAGAAAAACTAAAAGAATTTCTGAACTTGAGACAATGATCCATGATAGTTAAAGAATATTGTCTTAAATTTAACCAGTTGTCTGAGTATGCTCCCGGTATGATGGATGATTCCAGGACTAGTATGAGTAAGTTTTTGACTGGCGTATCGAGCTATATTATGAAAGAGTGTACGTTTGCTATGCTTAATAGGGACATGGATCTTTCTAGATTGATGATACATGCCTAGTAAATTAAAGCAGATAAGGTGAAAGAGAGAGAGAAAATGAGAAGGAATAGAAGAGTTAGATCAGAGTATCAGGGGTATTGTTAGAATAGATTTTTTAGAGGGATCCGCCCTCAGTTTTAGAGCCGTTCTTTTGTTCTAGTACCATCATCAGCTAGTACTCCCGCATACAGAGACAGGCAGGAGTATGGTAATAGACCTACTGTGTCTAGGTCTCAAGACAGTG
>NW_025895860.1:0-1367 GCF_002878395.1 Capsicum annuum
TATTACACTTGATGGATAGGAAGCTAATGTATTAGTTAATGAATCTTTCTTAGTTGGAACATGGTAGCTAACGACGGTCAGTTAATGAATGATGTCATTTAATAAAAGATGGTTAGGCGACAAGTAGTAATGTGTTGTCTAGTAATGATTAACAAAAATAAGATGAATAGTTGATAATAATGAATGGTGGATAAATGAGGGTTTTGGTCTAATGATGGACCTAGACTAGATATTAGATGTTGACTATTAAATGAGTAGTGGTTAGTTGTTATCCTGTGAACAAGAATAATGCTTAGGCTAATAACTAGAGGTTATGTGATGACTAGCAAACTAGCAGTTTAATAATAATAAGTGTTGGTTAGCTAATAACGAGTAGTTGGGATGTATTGAGAAGATAGACATCTTTACGGTTATGAGTATATCGGCTTGTGTCTGTGCACCTATTATATGTCTATATTTATATGTCGAGAGTTATGATGATACATTGGTACCCTGCAAGGTCAGAGGATATTGTGATGACATAGTGATACCCGGTAAGGTCGGAGGATATTATGATGATATTGATACCCGGTTCGAGTTCGAAGGATACTATTGAGATGATATTGATTCCCGAAAAGGCCGGAGGATATTATGATGATATTGATACCTGGTTTGAGTCTGGAGGATACTATTGAGATGATATTGATTCCCGGCAAGGCCGAAGGATATTATGATGATATTGATACCCGGTTCGAGTTCGGAAGATACTATTGAGATGACATTGATTCCCGGAAAGGCTGGAGGTTGATTATGATGATGATGGTACTGATGAGGATAGTTATTATGAGTTGTGATATTGATGGTATACTTTGCATTCATTCCTGCATGTGCATCGCCTATCACCAGTATGCACCTAGGTCTATCAGCCGGTATGGGACGGTTGCATAGATATGGGTGAAGAATATGCCTTGTGTTATTATATGTTGATTGAACCTTCTGAGTCGGGACGGTAGGGGTATGCATAGGCTCGGCTAGGTATTTGGTTGTCCGGAGTAGCCGGTTATTTACGATATTATTGATATTGTTATTATCATTGTTCTGATCATTATTATGGCTAGCCTATGACAGATTGGTCATGGATCCGGTATTGGGATTGAGGTATGTCTTCGGCCTTTGCTATCTTATGATTACATTACTATGCACGATTATTCTATGTCTAGCCATATGAATTAGAAATCCTGAGTATGTTGGTATTGAATCTTAATAGTATTTTAATGAGGTCTTAAAATGAGAACATGACGATCTAGGTTATGTTTGAAATGACCTCCTATTTATATGTATTATACATACATATATATATATATACATACATATATATATATATATAT
>NW_025895861.1:0-1811 GCF_002878395.1 Capsicum annuum
GTACAGATCTCAATAAATACATCAACAACAATTTAAGTATACTGCCAAGGATTGCTTTGACAGGCTCAAGCTATAAACATCTACTCAATATGGACAAGTTGTTCTTCATCCGGTGCTATGAAATTCGGCTTTGCTCATCGTGGATCTTTATTGTCGCTTGCGTACGATTTATGCATTTTTTGATCTCTGTATTTTCATAAAAATAATAGCATATTGTCAATGTTGTTCAGCAGTAGCTTCTTCTACATCCACCTGGAAAGCCAGAATTGGTCAATGCTTATCACGGAGATACAACAAAATGAAAAAGGATAACTCATCTCTTCTAGCGAATCAAATAGGTCTTTCTTCCATTTTAAACTATCCCAAACATATTATATTTTTGTTGCAAAAATGAATCAACTGTTGGGATAAATTTCTACATGAGGAAGACTCTGTGTGATAATTTCCAACGGATGAACCATCCGTTGCAATATATGAATCATCTGTTGCAGCAAATAGGTCGTTTGTTGGTACAAATAAAAGTTGTACGAAGAGCTTTTTGATTTTCTAAAACAGATGAGACATATGTTGCACCAGATAAAGTATCTGGTGCAACAGGTTAGTCAACTGTTGCAACAGATATATATATCTATTTAATAATTTTCAGCAAATGTGTCATTTGTTGAAACAGATATGTGTCTGTTTATTTTGTTAGTTGGAAGACATATAATATATTCACCTTCTTCAGCTCGTGCTGCTCTCCTTTGGACATTGTACGTTGCTCAGTGCAACACGCAGACAAAGGAGTTGCAATTTTGCTTTTTTGGATGCCTGATAATGCCTTGGAAATCACTCTCCTTCTCCCCTTAGCCCTAATCTCTAATGGAGTGGATGGAAATAAAATCCTCTTTGATGGAATGAGACCCCTCTTAGATGTTAATTCCTTTACAGAAGCAGTTAATGCATTAATAGCATTAATAACTACATCATGTTTTGCCCTACAGTCTTGATATTTGCGTGCAGAACATTTGCTGGGAGAGGCAAAATCTGTATAACCAATATGATCATACTCATAATGGTTTGCTTTAAATACTGTAAGAGGAGCATCATTAGCACCAACAGCAGCACCACTACCACCACCAACAGCTCCATCAACAACAATAAGCCCACCCTCCAAAATTGTTTTTTTTGTAATGGCTATTGCTCCAAACAATTCCATTTTTATTCTGTCGATGACCTTAGGGTCCGATAATGTTTGCACAGATTGTAAAGTAATAAAAAATGGCATCTTCAACTCTCGATTGGTCGGAACTAGCGACAGATACACATTCTAACATAAATCATTACATATATTAGAATGATGATTAGATCATTCAAAAAGAAACATTAATTAAAAGAAAAAATTAATTATAATTATACTTATTGCATCCTTCGGGGGGTTGAAGAGATCAAGAAATTTTGCATTTTTATCAGTTTTGGCCGACAACCATCTCAAGATTCTTGGACAGGAAACTCCTTCCTGGTAGTTCACTTGTTGTCTCAAATAAGGACTGGCTTCAAACGCCCAAGCCTATAAAATAACGCCAATAAATCAAAACTATTATTGAGCAAAAAAAATGAATGATATCATAATAGAAAAAAGAAATATTTACCATGAAAGCCCATGGGAAGCCATATAAGTTGACTGTCTTTGGCGCTAACGGAGTCAACAAATATTTGACAGTCATTTTGAAGCTTTCATACCCCCATGGATAGCCGTTAAACGCCTCAAGATCCTCGAAGAGCTTTATTAAACTGAGGCTTATGTTGTTGTTAACATCTCTCGCCCAAAG
>NW_025895862.1:0-1163 GCF_002878395.1 Capsicum annuum
ATATATATATATATATATATATATATATATATATATGTATCTCTCGTATAGTGATGTATATAGTAGTTAATAGCTAGCTAACTGAATTTATATATCCAAGTATTTTGAATAATACATTAACATCATATGATCGAGGTAATAATACACTATTGAAGTTATAATAATAAAGCCAATTAACCAATAATTCATCATATTAATACGTTGTATTAACGTAATCGAAATCTCCAATTCAATCTTTTTTTAACCCAATTTCTAATCCCAATTTAACTCATCTCAATTTTAATCTCAACGGTTTATCATATTTGATCAACGTTCAATATTAAATCAATTTTCACTATTTTTTTTCTTGAAATTAGGGGTGTGCATCGGTCGGTTCGATTTGATTTTATATATTATTAGTTCGGTTTATCTGTTATCAATTTTTAAACATGTTAAATCAATAATCAAATCAATAAGGTATTTTTTATTGGTTTTTGATTTATCGGATTTTAGTCCTTAACGGTTCAATTTTCGATTTATCCAATAAGAAAATAAACATAAAATAGAAATAGTAGCAACTAATTAACAAGAAAGAAAATGAAATCTTAATTGCGGCAAAAATCCTGCATTATGTGTTTTATTTTACAAGAATCTTCAAGCTTGAATAAGTTTTCGAGAAGGTCTGCATACATTTTACCTTCCACAGACCTAATTTGTGGGGCTAAATCAGTATAATTGTGTTTAGGGGGTGTGCTGATAAGGATAGGGTCGGTTTGAAGGAATTAATTTTTATTTAGTTTTAACAAAAGCGACGCTGACCGTCGCTTTTTGCATAAATAAAGAAAAATTAAAAAGAATTATAAATTGCGACGGACAGCTTCGCTTTTCTAGAATTAATATTCTACAAAATAAAAATTATAGCGACATTGTCCGTCGCTTTTAATAAAAATAAAAAAAATTAAAAATAATTACAAATTGCGACGGACAACGTCACTTTTCTAGAATTAATATTTTAAAAAATAAAAATTATAATAAAAATAAACAAAAATAAAAATTTAATTTAAAAAGCGACGAACAACGTCGCTTTTCAAAAAATAAATTTTTATTTAATTTTAACAAAAGTGACGCTGTCCGTCGTTTTTTGTAAATAAATAAATAAAATTAAAAATAATTACAAATTGTGA
>NW_025895863.1:0-1475 GCF_002878395.1 Capsicum annuum
GCTCATTATTCTTGAGATCCAGTGATTCAGTTCTATCAGTTACACATGATAGCTTGAAGACTAAAATTCCTCTGTATTTCAGGTTAATTATCCACATTCGAGGACGAATGTTCCCAAGGGGGAGATTATTGTAATACCCCGGCTTTTCGTGCTAGAATTCTAATCGTCGTTCCTGCATGTCTAAGCTCTAATCCAAGTGATTCTCACGTGAATAAAAGTTGCATGATCATTATCCTAGTCTATGGATTAGTTTAGAGGTGGAAAATATTTATAGCAATGACATAGAACAAGGTTGAGCTAAGACCAATTGATTCATCCAAAGTTTGACATTCGATTCTACAAGGGTCAACTTCAAACGAGAATATCTCTTAATATACATGGAATTTTTCATCTCAAGACCTATCAAATTGTAGATAATTGAATTAGCTTTCCAATGATACCAATTTCGCAAAAATCCGATACCCAAGCGAAGAGTTATGCCCATTTTTGTGAGAGGCAGTAAGGGTGTGCGATGGGCAATGCGCCGCCCAATCAAATGTGTGCGATTGGGAGTGCGAGGCACACTTAAATGTCTTCCATAAGGTGTGCGACGCATACCTTAAGGTCTGCCATAGGTTGTGCGCCGCATACCTAACTTCTAAGTGCCAAAAACACCCCTATATATGTCTATAACACGGGATTAAACTCCCACAACATCAAAATAAATTTACTTTCTCTCAAAATCACCAAGAACAACCTTTAGGGTTTCAATATAAAAACCCTAATAGCTAGAGATTCAACCATGAGAATTCTATAATTTTTACATATTCGGAATCCCCATTACGAAGGCTACTAGTGACACCCAAAAGTTCGTGAATAGCATTACGGCATTCAGAAAGTCATTCAAAGCTTCAAGTTTAAGGTATGTGGGGTTTTTTTAACAAGAACACCTTTCGTTCTTGTGCCCAAAAATACTTTCTTTTACGAAGTTATGGATTTCATATGTTTTACTATGAATTTGAAGCATGAACTTATATCCTATATTGACTATCACGAGATTATGATATTTTTGATATTTTAGAAGAGAAATTATATGAGAATGATGATATTTTGTGCCTTATAACTGAATTTTCCAGATTTTGAAGGGATTTATATATGTTTATGATGTAAAGCTTGAATCTTGATAAGTTTTAATGTGATATTGAGACATGAGTTTTGAACTCTATTTGAGATTGTTGTTTTTGAGAAATCATGTGTTATAAACACCTTGAGTTTGAATGATTTGAGATGATGAAGAAGCTTTGACCTTTCGATCGTAAAAAGGGGTGTTTTTGAACCCGAGATGAGAAAAGAAATCTACTTTTATTGATTATTATGAAAGGGGTAGCAAGATCGCTCCCGTTGTGAATTGTTGAACTGTTTATTAGTGGATTTTCTTTTGAAAAGATTTGAGCTAAGTACGAGAGTAGTCTTTAGCACCGAGCGGGAGGTATAGC
>NW_025895864.1:0-1151 GCF_002878395.1 Capsicum annuum
CGTGGGAGTGCAAACACACATATATAGAAACTGGGACCATGAATACGTGATAGCATGACTTGTAAGCTAATACATGATTTACTGATAACTGTCATGACTGATACTGAAACTAATAACATGGATGACTGTATCTGACAGTCCTGTATATATTGAAATCTGAAGAACGCCCTAAGTTCTTTTACTGAGACTGATACTGAAACTGTGGGAAGTAGTGTTTAACCGACATGCCCCCATGTACGCCGTTATGGCTAAGCTGAGGTCCAATCTTTGCCCCGACTGGAGGGGTGTCAATACCGTACCACGGGTAAGGACAACCTGTGAGTGACCCTTATCCGGCGGGTACTCAATGAGAATGGTGGGAACCCTAAACTGATGGGTTAAGCCACCTCATCAACCCTAATCTGACGGGTTAAGATGTCTCAACCTACGCTGGCTACGTAGTTCTGGAACATAAGGATGACTACTAAGAATCACACCTTGAACTGGCGGGTGAGTTCCCATCCTTGGGTTCACTCGGTGCTAACCTCTACTCCCATCTGGAGGGACTCGACATGAATAACTGACTGTGCATGACTTAATCTTACTGAATTTTGTTGACTGGCAGAATGTTACTGATATCTGACAACTGACTAACATCATGAGGTTTTCCTGAGTCACATGACTGACTGAAGTCTATGGAATCATAGCTTGAGTTCGGATATCATGAAACATGACATGGATCTAGGCACACAGCTATAGTTTTCGGGTACAAGTACCCCCAGGACTCGATGAAAGGAAACTAACACACATGACTGACTTGATCATAAGAGTAGAGTCCATAATTTATAATATCATAAGTAGGGATCTCATACTAAGCATGGTTATCAACAATGTATTTCATGGAAAGGATTTCATATCACATGGAAGTACTTGCACAATCTTAATATCATGTTCATTGCATAATCATATTGGCAACACATACCAATAGCATGGAAGTTCATGTGGATTGCATGATTATCATACATCTTGTTCATAAGTAGGATTTTCAAGTAAACATAGCATAATCTCATAAGAATAGTTCATGAGTATTCCAACAATATTCACAAGGCACATTATCAACATAAAAGTCATTGGAACGTAAGGGCATATCATGAATCCTTCACTTAGTCACA
>NW_025895865.1:0-1814 GCF_002878395.1 Capsicum annuum
GTCTTGAGTTATTTTAAAGGTAATTAAGTCTTTAAATACTCCTTACACGTCCCTAAACTTAACCCTATGAAATATATAGCTTCTAAACATATTACAACCCTATTTTCATCTCAAAGTTCATCATCCAAGAGAACTAAAGGATAAAAACAACTAGGGTTGCATAATTAAGCTTGAAGATCCAATTTCAAGGAAATTTCTCCGTCAATCATCAAGAATCTTCCTTCTAAGGTATGCTTAGTGTTCATCCAGAGATTACTTTCATCCGTGGAGTTCAATAATCAATCTTTAAAATACAAAATCTTGGTTGATTGTGGTGATATGATCATACCCATGTTGATGCTTGTTTGTTTCCTCTTTTTCATTATAAAGTATGATTTCTATATTGTTGGTTGTTGATGATCATGTTGATATTGGGTGATTCCCAAGATGGAATTTTTATATGTTTTTGTGAATTCATGATATCATATGAGCTGGAAACATGTAAATTTGGTTGTTCATGATGTATAATTTGATGAATTCACCTATGTTTAAGATGTGCATGAAAGGTGTTTGATAAAATGCCTAAGGAACTAGAAATCATGCAATATAGCTAAATTGTGACTAAGTGAAGGATTCATGATATGCCCTTACGTTCCAATGACTTCTATGTTGTTAATGTTCCTTGTTAATATTGTTGGAATACTCATCATTTTTTCTTATGATATTATGCTATGTTTACTAGAAAATCCTACTTATGAACAAGATGCATGATAACCATGTAATCCACATGAACTTCCATGCAATTAGTATGTGTTTCCAATATGATTATGCAATGAACATGATATTAAGATTATGCAATTACTTCCATGTGATATGAAATCCTTTCCATGCAATACATTGTTGATAACAATGCTTAGTATGAGATCCCTACTGATGATATTATAAATTATGGACTCTACTCTTATGATCAAGTCAGTCATGTGTGTCAATTTCCTTCCATCGAGTCCTGGGGGTACTTATACCCAAAAACTATAGCTGTGTGCCTAGATCTATGTTATGTTTCATAATATCTGAAGTCAATCTATGATTACATAGACTTCAGTCAGTCATGTGACTCAGGAAAACCTTATGATCTTAGTCAGTTGTCAGATATCAGTAACATTCCGCCAGTCAACAGAATTTAGTAAGATTAAGTCTTGCACAGTCAGTTATTTATGTCTAATCCCTCCAGATGGGAGTTAAGGTTAGCATCGAGTGAACCCAAGGATGGGAACTCACCGGCTAGTTTAGGGTGTGATTCTTAGTAGCAATCCTTGTGTTCCAGAACTACGTAGCCAGCGTAGGTTGAGACATTTTAACCCGTCAGCTTAGGGTTGATGAGGTGGCTTAACCCATCAGTTTAGGGTTCCCACCATTCTTATTTGATTACCTGCCAGTATAGGGTCTCACAATTGTCCTTACCAGTGGCGCGGTATTGACACCCCTCCAGTCGGAGCGGAGATTGGACCCCAGCTTAGCCATAACGGCATACATGGGGCATGTCGGTTAAACACTACTTCCCACAGTTTCAGTATTAGTCTAAGTAAAAGAACTCAGATAGTTCTTTAGATTTTGGTATATATAGGACTGTCAGATATAGTCTTCTATGTTATCAGTTTCAGTATCAGTCATGATAGTTATCAGTAAACCATGTATTAGCTTACAGGTCATGCTATCACATATTTACAGTCCGAGTTTCTATATATGTGTGTTTGCACTCCCACGTTCATATTAGTTAGTCAGTGTTGTTCATGCATGAAACCCTTTATGTTCAGCCTACCTTCCTCGTATACTCA
>NW_025895866.1:0-1838 GCF_002878395.1 Capsicum annuum
AGTTACTACACAATCTTTATAAACTTTTCTAGCAATAATAGATTCCCCAACCGGGGTAGACACTTCCAATGACTTATCTAACAATTCGAGGGTTTTTTTGAACTTTCCAGCAACCAAAGGAGTAACATATGATAATGTATAACCCGGATCAATTAAAGCATATACATCAAATGAAAATATGGGCAACATACCCGTAATCACATCTGGGGAAGCCTCTAGATTCTGTCGATCAGCTAAAGCATAAGTGCGATTCTGAGTCCCACTGGAACTGACGACTCTTTTTTCATTTCTAGCGTGATCCGCAGGTTGTGCGCCTCTACCAGAATAAGATACCGGTGACGATGATGCAACAGCTGATCCCGAAGGTCGTGCTACGCCACCTACGCCCCTTCATGGGAATTCTCTCATCATATGCCCCGTCATACCGCACCAAAAACAAACATTTGTTCCCATTCGGCATACGCCCATATGATGCTTTCCGCATCGATTACATAGCTCTCGAGAAGGTCTCAATTGGATCATGTTCCCTTGCCCATGATAACCCACTGATCGCGAACTATGACCCTCACTTCTTTGCCCAAATTGACTACCTCTGAACCCCTGATGCTGTGGTGGAGCACTAGCTGCAGAATAAAAAAATAATGGCCTAGGTGGTCTAGCAAAAAATTGAGGTCTAAAACCTCCCTGTGGCGCCATAAACTGCCCTGTAGATCTGGCCCTCTTAGAAGATCCGCTTTCAAATTCCTGTGTTCTTTTTCTTTGCCTCTGATCTTCCATTTTCTGTGCAAATGCTTGGATCCTAGCTATATTCATGTCTTTATTCAGCGCAGTAATAGTACAATCCCTAACCAAATACGGATCCAATCCGTCCACATACCGATGAACTCAGTCATCCATAGTAACTATAACATTAGGAGCATATCTGGACAAGGAATTAAATCAAAGACTATACTCCCTCACACTTGTATTACCCTGTCGAAGATTTAAGAACTGATCCGCACGGTCCTGACGAGTCTCATATGGAAGATAATGATCAATAAATGCCTCTTTGAACTCTTTCCAAGTTGCTGGGGGTGCATCAATGCCCCTTGACCGTTTCTAGTCTTCATACCAATATCTAGCCTCACCTTTGAATCTATACGCGGCTAACTCCACTGTCTCTCTGCCCGATACATGCATCACCTCTTGGGCCCTTTGGATCTGATCAATAAAGTCCTGCGGATCTTCATTAAGATCGAATCCGGTAAAAGTAGGCGGATCCATCTTAAGAAAATCTTGCGTCCGAAGACTAGCCGCCCTATCAGTACCGCTAGGACCCGCGGCAGGAATAGCTTGCCCTTGGACTTGACCGGCAACAATTCGGGTCAACAGTTGTACTGCATCCCTCATATCCTGATCAGCAGCATTAACAAGTGGTTCTGTGAATGTGGTTCGCCTCCCCCTTATTCCATCTGGAGTGGAAAACATTTCAGATACCCGCTCAACTTGAGCTTCACTCTGATTAACTTGTACAGGTGGTGACTTACTAGTCCCTTCTCCGGTAGCTATGTTTACCCGCTCGCCGGTATTCTTACTTTCGGTATCTGGCATTCGTACTGTAATAAGAGAAACAAATGGATTCAGTGGCCAACTATGACTTCGTTTGCTATATAAACTCTATGGCACGACCTATGATCTGAAGAAAAGAAACAATTTCCTAAATGCCCATAGCCTCCTGTTTATAGATGTGGTGCACAACACACCGATAAACAAGACTCTACGTAGACACGGCTTTGTAGACTCACTAGGACGAACCTCTCTGATACCACTTTTGTCATGCCCCAAAATCCCATCGGGCC
>NW_025895867.1:0-1107 GCF_002878395.1 Capsicum annuum
CACCTTTCGAAGCGCGATAGCCAGGACCAGATTGACTTTTTGTTGCTTAGGAAAGGGGATAGGGCGTTGTGTAAGGACTGTAAGGTCATCCCGAGTGAGAATCTTTCAACCCAGCATAGGCTCTTGGTTATGGATTTGGGTATAAAGAAGAATAGAAAGAGGAGGAGTAAGGAGTGTAGACCTAGAATTAAGTGGGGCGGCTTGACGCCAGTGAATGCGTGGGAGATAGGGGAGAAGTTGGCGGGAATGGAGGTGTGGGAGAGTAGGGGGGACGTGGATAATATGTGGGATAGGGCGGCTAGGTGCATCAGGGAGAATGTAAGTGAGGTGTTGGGTGTTTCTAGGGGCCGGGCCGGGCCGGGCATCATCGGGGGGATTGGTGGTGGAATGAAGAGGTGGAGAAGAAAGAGGGGACCAAGAAAGGGGCGTATGCTAAATTGGTTGAGAGTAAGGACGAAGAAGAGAAGCGGGTAAACAGGAAAGAGTACAAGCTAACTAGGAAGGAGGCTAAGTCAGCAGTCACGGCAGCTAAGACGGCCGCTTTTGAGAGCTTGTATGCAGGGTTACAGGGGAAAGAAGGGGAGAAAAAGTTGTTTAGACTCGCTAAGGCTAGGGAGAGGAAGGGGCGTGACCTCAATCAGGTGACGTACATTAAGGGGGAGGACGGTAGAGTGTTGGTGGAGGACGGCCACATTAAGAATAGATGGCAGTCGTACTTTCATAGGCTATTGAATGACGAAGGGGATAGAGCTATTGTGTTAGGGGAACTGGAACACTCAGAGGAGTGTCGGGATTTTAGCTATTGTAGACGTTTTAAGTTAGAAGAGGTTAGAGAGGTTGTTCGCAGGATGCGAAGGGGTAGGGCGACGGGGCCGGACGAGATACCGGTGAAGTTTTGGAAGTTCGTTGGAGAGGCTGATGTAAGGTGGTTGACTGGATTGTTTAATGAAATCTTCAAGACGGCAAAGATGCCCGAGGCTTGGAGGTGGAGTCCCATGATCCCTCTCTATAAGAATAAGGGTGACATCCAGAGTTGCAATAACTATAGGGGGATTAAGTTATTGAGTCACTCTATGAAGATTTGGGAGAGAGTGGTCGAGGTGAGGC
>NW_025895868.1:0-1090 GCF_002878395.1 Capsicum annuum
AATAAACTACGACATTCCTCTTTTTTTTTTCATTCCTTTTGACTTACCTTTTATATATATTTTTTCTTTTTCGTTTTTGCATACGCACCTTACTCCTAATTTTTTTTTTTTCAAAAAATCAATCCGTCAAATGACCACGTTACCCTTAAAAATGCAACAGTTAGCACGTAGGGATGCTTAGAGGGGAGTCTCCTACAAAGGGCCATGTGGGTCCCGCTAGGTCTCCGTATGATGCACATAAGCATGACCTAAAGGTTGACCTACGTTGTGGTTCACTAATAAGGCTGTTCGGGGGAGCGTATGGTCGATAGTGGCTGCTTTGTTTTCCACCTATTCCATAACACCGACGGCTCCCCCCCTAAAATAAGGGTGACTCAACTAGAGGTTGTGTACAACACGTGTACTACGAACTTGTTACAGAAAGAAGGCCGGGAGGTGGACTCATGATGACAGATATAAAGCGGTAACACATAGGATAAATACTATAAACAAAGAGCACGAAAACGCACAAAAGTGAAAATAACACAAACAATGCTTATACACTCGTAATGCCAAACAAAGCCGATACGACTCCAAAAATAGCTCGAATTTTGATACGTTGTTCCCCAGCAGAGTCGCCAGAAGATGTCACACCCCTTTTTTACGTACTCCAAAAAATGTATATTTTAAAGTTCGAAAGGGTTTTATTATTTAAGTGACAAAAAATGAAAATTTATTTCGGAAAAGGATTATTTACATTTTTTATTCAGAGTCACCACTTGGCATAATCCGGTGTGCCAAATCACCTTTGGAAAATCCTTTTCAAAACCATTTGACTCTTAAACTGATTTGCGAACACAGATTCCGGCTAAGGAATTCTGTTGACCGAGGGGAAGGTGTTAGGCACCCCTCAATCCCGTGGTTCAACCACGGTCGCTGGGTAGAGTGTATCGACTATTTTTGGCATTATGAAATGTATAAACCACACAAAAGAACGCAAAATAATCAAACAATAAACAAAACAAAGCAGTCTAAAACGTAAAGTCCAGTCCAATTATACAGTCCGAAAAATAGAAAAAAATACGAAAATATAAATCCTAGTCTAAACTAA
>NW_025895869.1:0-1001 GCF_002878395.1 Capsicum annuum
GTTGGTGCCATGTTTACTAAATTTAAAAAATATTTTTTCCCAATTCCTCCTATTTGCTTGATTGGTGTTATGCTAAATCCGTGCATGAAATATAATACTATGTGCCACTTTAGTACTATTATTTACGCTAACTTAGAAATAAATACTAACAATGATTCTGAACAAGTACAACCTGATTTGTGGACGGCTATGAGTGATGCGAATGAATACATAGAAAATTTATATAATCATTATGCTGATTTATTTGATTTAGTGATTATATAAATTTATTTGAATCAACCTTATTATTTCATTTCAACTGTCGCTCCTCATCCTCCCGAGGAGACATCATCTTCTAAAAGCTCGGCACATAGTGGTTTTCCTAATTCCTTTTATGATTTACCTTGTTGGAACAGTGTTGATGAGAGAGCTTACACATCAACTTATCGGGAAGAGGTGAAATATTATCTTCGATCGCCGCCAGAGGATCGCAAATGACGGATCAACACATTGGATTGGTGGAGGAGTAATGAAACACAATATCCTGTGCTTTCAAGATTAGCTAGAGATATCTTGAATGTTCTAATATCAACCGTTGCATCAGAGAGCGCCTTTAGTCAGGGACGACAGTAGCTTGGAGACAAACAACACTCATTGGGAAGCAATGCAATGAATGTTCTAGTTTGCCTCAATGATTGGATTAGAGCGGAAAGAAGAAACTAAGGAATGGAACCGGAACCGAACGATGAACTGAAACTTGAAGAAATTATGTCTTCACGGGAGAACTCAGCAGAATCAAGTCCAATGCATGATTTTGCCCCCGTTGACTTCGACTATCCTATGCAAGTTCCCGTTAATATTAACATGAATGAGTTGGAAAAAATGATGCATAATTTGTAAATTTTTAATTCAATTAAATTATAAATTTTGGATCATTTCGCAATCAATAAAATTCACCAAATTCATTCACTCCTGAGTCCTTACTTTGTAATTTTTTTCATTTAATGATTTAAATTGAATTT
>NW_025895870.1:0-1017 GCF_002878395.1 Capsicum annuum
ACAGGGTGTGGAAATTGAAAGGCAAGCAACAAGTTGAAGAAATGGCAAGTCAGGAGCCCGGCTGAAGAATAGGGTGATGAAACTCAAGTCGAGTCCAAAAGAAGCTGTATAGATAGGATTTTGTAATTTCATTTATTTTTTAACTTGTAATTTTTATTTTTGATGTAATGACAGAGCCGCGGAATAAAACCTCGAGGGAACCTCACTCGACTCTCCAATTCGGTATTGTCCTTCTCTTTCAAATCCTTTGAAATAACCGTGACTTGATCCCCTCATTACTTGGGTAGGTAGGATGTCTTAAGTCAAGACCCGGTTGTCCTTCTTCTTTCTGTTTCTTTCTTTGAATAATGGTCGGGTCAAAATTTTGTTTCCTTGTCTACTTATTTGCCTGAAAACACTTCGTGTTTACATTCAAAGGGGGCATGATGTAGACACCTAATTTTGTCCCTCCCGAAGTCCAATTTTATCCATTTTTATCTTACCTTATCACGCACCCTCACCCATGTGATTATCCCTCCATAAAATGACAAAAATAACAACCCCTAACTAATTTTATGTTATTCTAACAACCGCTCCCTTTTAAATTTTAACACCTTACATACCCAATCTCACCACCTACCCCACCTAACCCCTACCCCTACATACCCTCTCTCTCTCATGGGATACACAAAAATAAGATAAAGACTCACTGGGAGCCCACGTGATGAGTGAGGATTTTCCATTCTTGAATTGAGAAAAGGAAGCTTTTAGGAAAGGGGTAAGGGGGGACCATTTTTGGTTTTGGGTGGTTTTCATTTTAGTATATAGATATACATAGAGTACAAAAAAAAAGGGGAGTTCACGCTTTTTTTCTCCTAAGATCACAAAACACCTACATAGAGAATATATAGAGAAGGGAGCATAAAAAAGAGGGATTCCATTTTTCTTTCTCCTTTTTCTCACCCACAATAACTTCGACACCATCACAGGCATACGGATTCACCAATAGACACACATACGTCTTCTTCCAATTCTTTG
>NW_025895871.1:0-3179 GCF_002878395.1 Capsicum annuum
TGATTGCGAAACCAATCCTGAAAATAATGATAAATGTTATGCCTAAAGAATTAAAGAAATCCAAACAACAAAATTTCTTATAATACAAAAGAGTTTACCCTCAGGCGACCAACAAAAATCTGAATGACAGAAGCACCAGCTTGACAAAAGCTAAGAAGTCGAGACAAAAGTTTCTAATAGACTTAGGTTAGAAAAGGAAATTCTAAGCATTCACCTGCAAGATATATTGCATGTGGACTTTGAATGGAATTGGAAGTGCCAAGGTTTTGATCGCTTTTACTGTTGTTCTTAGATTTGGATCTAGTGGCACCTGCAAATGAAAAAGTGTTAGTGCCTGTTGACCCCGTTAGAGAAAAAAACTGCTAAGGAACCTCTGGTGCGACTTGTAGGGGATTGAGTTTCACTTTCATCAATTGCTGAATCAGTTAACTCACTGGAAGCATGAGAATTTGATTCCGACTCAGTACATGTTGGTTCTGAAGGGGAACATTCTGTTTCCACTTTCGTTGATGGATCATTGACTTCAGAATCTGTTACATGATCAAGAAAATGAAGTTACAGAACATTCAAGAGAACCAAATGATGCATTATTGTCCGCCCCTTCCCATCATAAATCATCAGAAATGTAGCAGATACAACAATCTGCACCATGTTTGCACATTGACTTTGAAAGTTTTCTTAATCCATTTTGCCTCTAGCTTCTTTATACATTTCCAGCTCTCTCGCCAAATAACTTGAGAGCCTTCTTATCAGTATCTACATCTTAAGTGTACCAAATTCTGAAAACCCCCATCATATGGATTTTTAAAAAGAATAGTAGTGAAGGATCAACTATCGATATAAGGTACTATGACATGATATCTTGTAACAGCTACTAATAATAGTGAAGGATCAACTATCGATATAAGGTACTATGACATGATATCTTGTAACAGCTACTACCTCCTCTACATTGTTTTTAAATTCTTTCACAGGAATTAAAACATAAATGAACCATATAACTCATAGAGACAAGCATGAAGCTCTGCTGCCCTCCGTCATAAAAGTTTCAAAATGAGAACTTTGTAAATAAAACATGAAATAGTAATAGCTGAAAGAACAGGCAGTTGACTTGGAGAAAATTACCTTCTGTAATTTCAGATTCATCAATTTCTTCTTCTTCTTCTTTTTGAGCCACCGTGATGCTCTCCATGCTGTCCACTTTCTGTTGATGGCTTTGAGCATTCTTGGCATTGTCACACCCCTTTTTTTACTTCGAAAAGATTCGATTTTACACTTCGAAAGCATTTTTATTATCAAAGTGACAAAAAATGAAAATTTGTTTCGAAAAGGATTATTTACATTTAAACCTCAGAGTCGCCACTTAGCATAATCCGGTGTGCTACGTCACCTTTGGAAAACCCTTTACAAAATGATTTTGACTCTATAAAACTGATCCGCGAACAGAGATTCCGACTAAGGAATTCACAATAATATTTTAGCAATCCACAATCAATAATATTCGACATTCATCATTCACCTCACGCATAAGATAAAGAGAAAGTCGAGACGACAATAATCAACCACTCACCATAATAAAAATGAACTAAGAATAAGAATAAGATGAGGAGATGACCTTAAATTGGGGCTTTTATTCGACCAACTTGAACTGATAGAAGACCCGGGACCAATGAACCACAACTGACAGACCTCGAACTCAAACTCCCGAATCGAATAATACCAGTTTGAACCACTATGACCCCCAAAACCTAACTCGAACAGAAGTCCAAAATGCGTGTGAATATCCAAGCCCAAAAATATGAGAAAACCTGAAAAATCTAGTTGTCGGAACTTCGTGAACACAGACAGCAGCACGAATAGTCGGAAAAGGATTGGATTTCCAATGAATTTTAATGTTTTCTAAACGAAATCACCTGAAAAAGATCAGAAACAGTCATCTCCGGCGAAGAGATCGCCGTCCAACTTGAACCCACCAGATTCCTATCGATTTCCGTTTAGCTTTACCGATTCAAACCTTGGTCGTCTCTCTCTTGATCTCTCATATCTCTCACTGTTCAGAACCCTTTCCCACTCACTACTATCTCTCCATCACTCACCCTTCACTATGTATGGTGTTTGTGATTTTTGCGTTAATCGTGTACGGAGAAGAATGTGTTGTGTGCGTATTCAGTGAAGTGTGGGTGTGGTTTCTAGTTCTTGCGTGCATTTCTGGAAGAACCAAAGAATTGGAAGAAGACGTATGTGTGTCTATTGGTGAATCCATATGCCTATGATGGTGTCGAAGTTACTGTGGGTGAGAAAAAGGAGAAAGAAAAATGGAATCCCTCTGTTTTATGCTCCCTTCTCTGTATATTCTCTATGTGTATGTTTTGTGATCTCAGGAGAAAAAAAAATGTGAGTTTCCCTTTTTTTTTGCACTCTATGTATATCTATATACTAAAATGAAAACCACCCAAAACCAAATATGGTCCCCCCTTACCCCTTTCCTAGAAGGTTCCTTTTCTCAATTCAAGAATAGAAATTCCTCACTCATCACATGGGCTCCCAGTTAGTCTTTTTTTTATGTATCCCATGAGAGAGAGATGGTATGTAGGGGTAGGGGTTAGGTGAGGTAGGTGGTGAGGTGGGGTATGTGAGGTGTTAAAATTTAATAGGGAGGGGTTGTTAGAATCAGATAAAATTAGTTAGGGGTTGTTATTTTTGTCATTTTATGGAGGGATAATTACATGGGTGAGGGTGCGTGATAAGGTAAGATAAAAATGGATAAAATTGGACTTCGGGAGGGACAAAATTAGGTGTCTACATCATGCCCCCTTTGAATGTAAACACGAAGTGTTTGCAGGCAAATAAGTAGACAACGAAACAAAATTTTGACCCGACCATTATTCAAAGAGAGAAACAGAAAGAAGAAGGACAACCGGGTCTTGACTTAAGACATCCTACCTACCCAAGTAATGAGGGAATCAAGTCACGGGTATTTCAAAGGATTTAAAAGAGAAGGACAATACTGAATTGGAGAGTCGAGTGAGGTTCCCTCGAGGTTTCGTTCCGCGGCTTTGTCATTACATCAAAAATAAAAATTACAAGTTAAAACATAAATGAAATTACAAAATCCTATCTATACAGCTTCTTTTGGACTCGACTTGAGTTTCATCACCCTATTCTTCAGGCGGGCTCCT
>NW_025895872.1:0-2698 GCF_002878395.1 Capsicum annuum
AATTGACCAATTATATAACCTTATATATGTCTGTAAGAATAATTTTGGATTTTAAAATAATCAAATTTGAAAAAGACACATCGTTTTGATGAATAAAAATTAATTAAAACTGATTAAATTGTCTTATATAAAAATTTAAATATCCAGATCAATAAAATGAATTAGGAATAAATATTTCTTAATAATAAAATATCAATAAAAATTTATAATAATATTTGTATGATGAAATGTAGGTGTGAGTTACTAACAAATTAGAATATATGCAATTGAAGTATTACCATAAAATAAATATTTATATGACAAAAGTAATTATGATTTCATTCAATGTAAGTCAATTAAGGAAGCATGAACCACAAGGGTTGGTGTGGTGGTTCAGCACCTCATCCCTTAAGCAAGAGGTTGGGGGTTCGATTCCCACCTCTGGCAAATGGAGCAAACTTTATGGTCAATTCCCTACCGCTTAGTGCGCTAACCGAAGGAACGGAGGATTAGTCTCACAGCTGCCGGCTGTGGGGATACCTTGAGAAACCAAAAAAAAAATTAAGGAAGCATGACAAAATTGATTGAGAAATATAAATAGAAAATGAATAATCAATTAACAATTATACACACACACATATATATATATGGAAAAGAAAATTATACCAATTACAGTTAATCTAGAAGTTCTAATGCCATAACAATTTACCACTATATAAGAAGGTTACACTCAGTAAAAGCTAATAAATTTTTACCATAACATATTGGAGAAGATGAATTGTGCAAGTGATTTCTACCACAACTTATCTTGTCGTGATAATCACTAGAATCTCAATTTACTTTGAGTATTGTTTTAGAATAGATTTTTTTTATTTATCAAGTCAACTAAATATACAGATTATGTTGCATATTCATTTTATTTTCTACATGTTTGGTGAAAATTTTATGAGCCAATATTCATGTACTTTATGTTTTATAAAAAAAAAATATAATTTGTACTCTTTGAAGATTCAAGTTAGTGATCTTTTAATATGTCATATATTTTTAAGGACTTATAAAAATTTATCTTGCTCGAAATGCAATGAAAATTTTAACAATAACATAAAAACTTACAAGTTATACATTAAATATGAAGAAACTAATATTGATATTAGATAGTCGATTTTTTTGCATTGCAAATATTGTTACTTTAGGTTTTAGTGAGATGATAATATGATTTTAAAAATTGATAAACTATGATACTAAATTACTAATCCATTATATTTCTATATATTACGATTAACATTTGATTTGTCTATACTATACTTCTATATGTTATGATAACAATTAATCATGTTTATCTTTATATTTATGACTCCAATTTTAGATTATTGTAGATATTTTGGTGCAATAATTATTTTGATCTACTTTGTTCAATATACAAGATAAAGATGAATAAGATTAAGATCTTATTGCACTGATGAACATGAGGGGTTAAGTATTAGTTGAATGTTCTAAGATGGGAGGAAATTCAATTTCGATAGAGATTAATATTTATAATTTCATTCAAATTGAGTAAATTGAGAAAGTATGATAGTGTTGATAAAAAATAGAGTTGAAGAGTGAATATTCAAACCTATGAAGGACTAAATCATTTAGTCGAAAAATATTATACAATAAGATTCATTAATATTTGTTGGTCCATTATCATAAGAGAATAAGTGAAAGTGCAAACAGATTAGATCTAAGTTATTTGTTGAAAAATGGTAATAAAAAAATATGAGCGAGGAAAAATTGATTATTATTGCGACTTTACTCAAAATATTTGCCTTGACGCAAAAATATTTAAAATTTATAAAAAAAATATACTATGACTAAGATCTTACAGAGGAATACAAAATCTACTTTGAAAGAAAAATCTATTAAGAAAAGAAAATAGAAGGGGAAACTCCTTTCTTCCTCTTAATAAGAGGGTGCAAATTAAAATATTTAATATAAAAGAATTTAAATTTTAAGTTAAAATTTTAGAGAGAAGCCTTATGTACACAACTCTAAAACATATCTTTTCATTAGTTCTTTATTTTTTCTAACCAAATTTAGAAGTAAGTCACTTAACTAATAATAATTATGTCAAAAATGCATTTTCTTTTGTAATTATATGATTTATTTTTTTTATAAAATAAATCAATGTAGATCACAATATTCTATAATATTCTCAAATAATTGTATTACAATATAATATTATTTGCACGCGGATACTAACTTTCGAAAAGAAATCTTTAAGTTTTATGTAATTAATGATATTAAGTTTAATATTTTAATAGTTATTTTTCGTATTGCATAAATTTATTAATTTCAAATATGTGAACAATATTGAATAATTTTTTTATTATATAAAATCAATAAAATAATATTTTTTATAATTAATTTCATTTAATATCAACCGCGCATTGCGCGGGTACTAATACTAGTATATTATAAAGTAGAAGACGAAGCACCATAAGAAGCCACGTGGCAAGCTATTAAGAAGCCACGTGGCATTTTTTAAGACAAGTTCTAAACTATTGTAATAAAACCTTTGTAATTACTTGACTTTAAAAATATCAAGCTTTAATCTAAAAATAAAATTACCATTTCATAGACATATTTCATAATTAAAAGAATTCTAAATGAGCTACTACTATTTCAAAAACATATTCCTTTTAAATATTACATGTATTTGAATACATTTGATTATTAA
>NW_025895873.1:0-1137 GCF_002878395.1 Capsicum annuum
TAGATCAAGATCAAGCTGTCCCTCATCCCAAACGACAATAACAAAATAAAATTTAGAACTTTTAAAAAACTAATGAAAAGGTAAAATCTAGAACTTTTAAAACACTAATGATGTAATTAGCAAAAGATTGGTTTTTTAGTCTTTCCGTTTCACTGCTTTGCAAAAAAATAAAAATAAAAAAAAATAAAGAAGAAAGAAATGTCATATAACTAAAAAACACTAATATTTTACATGTGGATGGTAATGTGGCATAGTCACGTGGTTTTATTTTATCTAGGTGACATGTTTGGTGGCATTTCGTTAAAGGAAGGGGTATTTTTGAGTCAAATATTTAACATGGGGATATTTTTTAGCCATTTTAGATAGTTCAGGGGTATTTTTGATCCTTTCTCGAATTCCATTAGAGGGAGGGGTATTTTTTAGCCTTTTGAGCTATTTCAGATAGTTCAGGGGTATTTTTCAGATAAAAAAAAATGAAAATAATAAAAATAAAAATAAAATTTGAGAGACAAATGAGTATGAAAAGTTAAAAAAATATTTGAGCTGTAGAGGACAAAATTGTACTTGTACTATACTAAAAAGGCAGAAAGTCATAAATTCCAGCATCAAGTGACGACATGAGCTGATGGCTTATCACATATGTGACGACATCAGCCCAATGTCGTTAGCCGTAGAATTCAGCATTTTCCAAACGGTTTTCAAGGGGTATTTTGGTATTTTTCCCTTCACACCAAAGCTCCAGAAACACTAAATTTAGCCTTCATTTCACCAAAATACATTCTTTTCTCTTAAATTCTCTCAAGAACAAAAAGAGGAATTTCCAATTCAAGATCCAAATCTCAAGGATTCTTCTACTAATCTTCCTAAATCAAGTATCAAGGTATTTCATGTGTTGATTCATGGGTCCCTTTCACCCATGAAGCTCAAGAATCTCTTTTCAAATTACAAGATTTGTGTATTTATGAACGTTCATGATTTAAATAGAATTAAAATTCATGTTCATGATGTTGTGGGATTTTGATTCATGTTTTAAATTACATATACCAATGATTGACCCTAGTATATGAAGATTTGCATAATAATCATGATAAAACCCCCTTCAATTTATAAGTTGATTGATGTATCCATGATTATTAG
>NW_025895874.1:0-1851 GCF_002878395.1 Capsicum annuum
CTCTCCAAACTATTTCTCCAATCTCATCATATTGGTTTTTAACAATATGATGAGATTGGAGAAATAGTTTGGAGAGTTACTTATAAAGCAATCAAGGAATTGGGACAATCACACGAACCATCTTTGTATGAAAAATTACAATGGATTGAAGCCCGTGAAGGGGATATAAAAGATGCTGTGAGGAGCATAATAAATTGTTGGTGCGTGCATTTTGATGAGAATTGTGAAAGGGAATTAGTACAGACTTTAATTGAGCAAGCTAGGAGAGAATTCATGTCGCTGGCTGCAGTAAGATCAATAATGCAGTCTTTGCAAAGAGTTCATCTTCCAGAAAATGAATGGACAGACGAGTGTGTTATATCCAAGGAGAGTTACTCACCTGGATCAGAACCATACAGCTTGCCTTGCAGCCACAGTTTCCATTATGGCTGCATCGAGACTTGGCTTCTTAAAAACCCAAATTGTCCTATGTGTCATTACAAGTTGCGACCAACGGAGTCCAAATAGAAGTGATCTCTTTCTAGTATTTAAAATGTATTTTAAGATAGGTTAATTCTATAAAAAATTTATCTTTTCTCTTATGGCAAAACAATTCTAGTTATTGAATTTATTAATAGAATCTTGGCACCTTTTTACTCAAAAATCACACTAGCATGTACTCACCATATATCATCATCATCCAAATAACAGGGGGAGGGAAAAAAATAAAATAACAGAAAGGAACCCATTAAAGATTCCACATACACCGAGCACAAAATCTCTGAATTTACAGACCACCACCAACAGACATTGACGAAGAACAAGAACAGTAGAGTAAACATACCTCAGGCCACGTACACTCACCATCGAACATGGTACACACCTAGATTGAAAAATCAGAAGAAAAACAAAAAATAAAATAAAATGGAGCGATTAAGAGAGGAAACTGAGTGATAGGGAGATAAAGATAGAGATCGAAGGAAAAATAGTGAATTGAGGGAGAAGTGATTTGTGAACGCGCGAGAGAGGAGAAAGACGGAAAACGGCCACGATATCAAAACGCTCGTTCGGGTTGCTCGGAGATTAGTTTAGTGTTGGGTTTTATTCAATTCGCGAGTTCGGAGTCGAGGATTTGTCGTTCGAGGTATTCCCGTCTAAACTCCAATCAATATTTTGATGGATTGAAATAAAAATTGAGGTACAATCCTATTCACTCTCTTTCATTTCGTTGTTTTGTCATATTTGATGCATTGAATTAAATTTTTGACGTTGATTTCTCCGTTGGTAATGGATAGTTTCTTGTGTTGATGCGTCGTTCATTTACTTGGATTATGTGATGAAACGGTACCTCGTTTGAGAATTATAATAGATTGTTTTGGGGCGGGAATTACAAACATTGATAAAAAGTGAATATTGTCGTATTTTCATTCATTGTTGATGTTTAATATGGTAGTATCATGCTTTAAGTTGAAACAGGTAGGTAAAAGATAAGGGGTAGGCGAATTATTAGGAATTGTGGAATATTGAATGCTTGAAACATGTGTTGAATGGCTTGGTTTTATTGCTTTTTAGATCAAATGTATCATTTGGCCAAGGAATGCCCCAAGGTATTTGTGTTTATTTGCCGGGGAATGCACCGAACTATTTTTGTACCCAGAGGACATTCGTGACGGAGGCCCGAGGCGTCGGGTAGAGCATCAGTCTAAAATTAGTTTAGAATAGGATTTACATTTTTGCATTTTTCTTTCTTTTGGATTGTATAATTTGGACTGGACATTATTTTGGTTTTGAATTTTGTTAAATTAGTTTTTTTTTGTTTGTTTTGTGTGTTTATGTGGTTTGTACATTTTATAGTGTCCAATTAGCCGATAC
>NW_025895875.1:0-1539 GCF_002878395.1 Capsicum annuum
AAATCTTCCAAATTTAGATAATCATTAAAAGACTTCACACCATAAGTTTAGTCTCTTTACGAAACATTATCTACATCATGAGAATGGGTTGGGTATAATAACAATGTTGAACCTTTTAAATAAAGCTTTGTTTGATATCTTTGAACCTAGCTCTTAGGATCTCCAGTCTACTCGGTCGAGTTACCGCCATGCTGACTTGTCCTAGGCCTTAAACCCATTCCCTTGGATGTACTCTCAACTTCTTCTCTAGACAGGCCTTTTGTGAGTGGTTCCAACATATTATACTTTGACTTCACATAGTCAATAGTGATAATTCCATTAGAGATAAGTTCTCTCATGGTATTAGCTCTCTGTCTTATGTGATGAGATTTATCGCTGTATATCATGCTCTCTTCCCTACCTATTGTTGCTTGGCTATAACAGTGTATACATACTGGTGCCACTGGTTTGGGCCAATAAGAAATATCTTTCAAGAAATTCCAAATCCATTATGCTTCTTCACTAGCTTTATCCAATGCAACAAATTCAGATACCATTGTAGAACGAGCAATGCATGTCAGTTTGGATGATTTCCAAAAGACCGCTCCTCCACCGATAATAAATACATCTCCACTCATGGATTTTATTTCATTTGATATAGTGATTAAATTTGAATCATTATATCCTTCAAGTACCACAGGATATTTATTATAATGCAAAGCATAGTCTTGAGTGTACTTAAGATACCCCAAAACACTTTTCATTGTCATCCAATGAGTTTTGTTGGGATTACTCATACACCGACTCAACATACTAATAGTGCATGCCATATCTGGTCATGTACAATTCATTATATATATTAAACACCCTAATACTCTTGCGTACTCCAATTGTGAGTCACTTTAACCTTTATTCTTTTGAAGTGTGAAGCTCACATCCAATCGAGTCTTGGCAGTACCAAATAACATATACTTGAATTTTTCAAGTACTTTTACGATGTAGTGAGACTGTGACAATGCATATTCTTGGGTCGTTGTAGACACGTAATTTTGTCCCTCCAAAAGATTAATTTACCCAATTCTACCTTCTCCTATCGTGTACCCTCATCCATGTTATTATACCCTCACAAAATACAAAAAAAATAACAAAACTTGTCTTATCCTAATATTCTAACAACCCACCCAGCTAAAAATTGACAACACATCCTAACCCCTACCCCACGTAACCACCGCTCTCCCATATTTCTTTTACACAAAGAAAAGAGCATATAGACTCCATCTTTTCCATTTTTAGAGGGGGGAGGAGATCCAAAAAAAAGGGAGAAAAAAAGAAAAAAAATCATCATCATCTTCACCAAATTGACACCTCCGTTGAAGCTCACACATAGACACTGATACACCATATTCACGATATACACGCTTACACTCACCTCTTTTAGATCCTCACAAAACTCGCGCGCACACATTCAGGTCGCCAAAAAACACTCTCTACGTATAAACGGATGCAGTAAGGAATGGGTCGAGAAAAATGGAAGGATCTTGAGATATTCGGCCAGAAACA
>NW_025895876.1:0-1096 GCF_002878395.1 Capsicum annuum
CGGCAGTAAATTGTTGAAAATTAAAATTGAGGTAGTGTTGCTGATTGCTAATGGTATTAATTGGGGAAAAAGGTAAAATGAATAAGCCTAAATAGTTTTCACATGATTTACTCCCTTATATAAATGTAATTCTGTTAAATTCTTATTTAACTCACCAATTTGTAAGGTGTACAGACCAAACCGTCAAGTCAAACCAAACTGAAGAACTAAACCAAACCGAGAAAAAAAACTAACTCATGGTTTGGTTTGGTTGGTTTAGCGTTTGAAAAAAAAATGACCATTCTTGGTTTGGTTTGGTTTGGTATTAACAAAAAAAAAGTCAAACCGAACCCAAATCAAACCGACATAATATATATATGTGTGTGTGTGTGTGTATATGTGTATATATGTGTGTGTGTATATATATATGCTAGTTTAGTCGCACCTGCCTCATACGTGTAACGTTTGATTATTTAAAATTAAATAATTTTATCTATTGCGGAGATTTTTAATAAAGTGTAAAAGTTCAAATTACTTTTCAAAAATCTTTCACACTTTAATGTAATAATGTAAACATAAACATATACACATATATGTTTTCCAATTCCAAGTGGTTGATGATATCACTTTTACATTTGTATACCTCTTTCCCTTGTTGCCACAGGATAAAAGAGACGCGTCAATTTAAACCGTATTTGTGTTCCGATTATTTTATATATGTATATATATATGTGTGTGTGTGTGTGTAAAATCGTTCCTTATTTTTAAATTCAAATCTTTACAAATTTATTGATTACATTCTATTGCGTACTTAAAAATTTAAAAATCTGGAACTTCTTAATTTCTTCTTATTCTAATAGTTTTATATTTATTTTTAGATTTTTCAAATCTTCTTAAAATCAAATTTAGTTGATTTAGAATTCTTAAACTAATAAAAAATGTATCAGTTGTATGACTTCAAAAAAAGGAAAGAGTTACCATAAATATATTTAATTAATTTTCAATTCTTAAATCAGAAAAAAGATATAGAAATTCTGATGTCTTCTAATAAGGAATTTTTTTTTACCATAAATACATTTAATTAATTTTCAACTCTTAAATATTAGGACGAAATAGT
>NW_025895877.1:0-3146 GCF_002878395.1 Capsicum annuum
TTACAAAAATGAAAAAGAGGTTTAATTCTAGAAATGTTTTATCTTCTTCGCTGTCACCTAACCTTCCGCACGCGTTCTATGCCCACCCCCAATACCAAGATCCACTCTTATATTCCCAACCTCAGTACCAAACTCCACTCCCAAACATCCAATCCTCATACCAAGATCCACAACCATATATCTTTAACTAATACCCAGTTCCACCTCCAAATTATCAGTCTCATTTCCAAACCACCCCTCTAAATAGCCAAACAAATTTCCAAATGCCTCTAAATTATCACCAAGTACCCCCTCCTACAAACCTAAGCCCGTATAACCCCCAACATCCAAACCACAAAAAGAAACCTCCTCAAAATTTCACCCCACTAGTTAAAAGTCACACCCGATTGTTGGAAAGATTGAAGAACGCTGGTCATTTGCAACCAATACAGCCAAGGAGTATCAATCCCAACTCTCAATTTTTTAATGCAAGTCAACATTATGCTTATCATTTGGGGGCAGCGGGGCACAATACAGAGGATTGTGTCTGCTTGAAACACAAGATGCAGGATTTAATCGATCAAAAGGTCATTACGCTCCAAGCGCCTACTCCAAATGTTAACACAAACCCATTGCCCAACTATGGGGGGATCTACAGTTAACATGATTAAAGTAGAAAGCGAATGGGCATCTAGTAAGACCATTACCCAAGTGAACTCCGAAAAGCGCAAAAGAGCGGAAGAGGTAGAAAAGATAGAGAAGGTTGTGGCTGCCTTAAGTATCAACAAGAAAGCCGCATTTATAGTGATGATGGCCCCAACTTAAGTGTATGCTCCCCCGTCAAGAAAAAAATTTATTGTGCAAACCGCTGCTGCCCAAAGGATGACGCGATTGGGATGATGTTACATCCCTGAGGAATTGACCTACAAAAAAGATTCACAGAAAAGGCCAATCACTGAAGGAGAGGCTGAGGAATTTTGGAGGCGTATGAAACTAAAGAATTACTCAATTTTCAAACACTTGGAGAAAATGCCAGCCCAAATCTCTGTCTTGGCATTATTAATGAGTTCGCAATACCACTGATAGGCTTTATCGAAGGTCTTGGAGGAAGCATATGTTCCCACATTGAGAATCTGGTTGCGATGATAGGGAACATTGTGGGGAATCATCGCATATCATTCAGTGATGAAGAATTGTTGATTGAAGGAGCGATGCACAACAAAGCCATGTATGTCACCGTCATTTACCGAGATTATATGATTAATTAGGTATTAATAGATGATGGATCTGGTGTGAATATTTCTCCCCTCTCTGTGTTGGTTCAAATGGGCTATGATTTAGGAAAAATTCACTAAAGCCACGTAAATATGAGAGCATTCGATGGAGGGCAGAGATATACCATAGGAGAGATTGATTTGCATATCCAAATGGGGCCTGCTGAGTTCAGGACTATGTTTCATGTTATGGATATCCATCGTAGCAACAACCTGCTCTTGGGAAGACCATGGATACACAATGCAAAGGCATTTTTATCACCCTTTTATCAATTATTAAAATTCATTTAGAAAGATCATGAAGTAGTTATCCAAGGAGAAGGAAGTCGAGCAGACCATCCCAATGGTTATGTGCCGGTGATTGAAGATGTTCCAAAAGGTAGCAGTTTCTATACAGTGGAAATTGTAAATGCTGCGGATAGAGATTCGACGCCCAAAGTACTAATGCCTTCTGTCTACAAAATGATTGCAACGATGATGTTAAGAAATGGGTTTGAACCTAATCGAGGCTTGGGTAAGAATTTATAAGGAATTATTGAGCCTATTGTGATCCCAGAGAGAGGCTCTAAGTACGGGTTAGGATATCAGCCTACCAGGAAGGATAAGGTTAAGGATGAGCCAGAGAAGAGTCTGTTTGAGCCCATGACAGTCCTGATCCAGTCATTTTCTATACGAGAGGCGTCAGATGATGCTGGTCTTGGGGATGGGATAGAAGATTTATTCGAATGATGCAATGCTGTACCAGAAGATCTCCTAAAGTCCAGCGGAGTGAAACATATTGAGCCAGGGGAGGCCTTGCAAAATTAGACCTCCGTTCCACTCATAACCCGTCGCCCATCGTGGTAGATAAAAGGGAAATTACTGATAGTTTTTAAAATCGGTGATGATCTGGAGGAGGTCCCGCGATCCACCTTTTATATCTCAAAACTTCCTTTTCCTATCTTACTGCTTTCAAAAAGACATGGACTTGTATTTCCGCAAGTCATGAGCCACGATTTTGTAATTATCTCCCAAATTTCAATGAAAAGGCCTTCATTTATTTAGAAAATTCTATTATTTCTAAAACACTCCTAGTCATATATTTTGTTATTATCTTGTTATCATCTAACTTGGTTTGTTTGTCCATTAAGTAACAGTAGCTTACAATCTGCCAATGTCGTGTCATGTCAAAGCTTGAATGAACAAAATAAGGGGAACAATAATGATTGGAAGGATGATGACGAGAAATGATTAGTCGAAGATATGGAGGAATTTGAGAATCACAAAAAACCCAATCCGGAGGAAACTGAAATAGTCAAATTGGGAGATCACGATGAAATCAAAGAGACAAGTATCAGTATCTACCTGGCGGCACCACAAAGAAAAGTTCTCATCCACCTGTTGCGGGAATACATCGACGTGTTTGCTTGGTCCTATGATGAAATGCCTGGGTTGAGCCCCAACATTGTGTCACATAAGTTGCCAATAAATTCGAAGTTTGATCCAGTCAAGCAAAAAATACAGAAATTCAAGCCAGATTTAAGTCTAAAGATCAAGGAAGAAGTGACAAAACAAATCCAGTCTAATGTTGTCGAGGTCACAAAATATCCAACTTGGTTGGCTAACATCGTCCCTGTGCAAAATAAGGACGGCAAGATTCGAATTTATGTTGACTATAGAGACTTGAATAGAACCAGTCCTAAATATAGTTTTTCATTGCCCAACATCCATATTCTCATCGATAACTGTGCAAAATATGAAATACAGTCATTCGTTGATTGTTTTGCCGGGTATCATTAGATATTGATGGATGAGAAAGATGTAGAAAAAACAACTTTTCTTGCTCCTGGGGTGTTTATCATTACAAGGTAATGCTGTTTGGTCTCAAAAATGTGGGTGCAACATATATGAGGG
>NW_025895878.1:0-1227 GCF_002878395.1 Capsicum annuum
ACCAAAGGAGCATTTTTCCAAATTTTCATACAATTTTTCCTTTCTAAGGACATCAAACACACATTGTAAATGAATCACATGCTCATCTAAAGACTTGCTATAAACCAAGATATCATCAAAGTAGACAACAACAAAATTTCCAATAAATGGCTTTATCATATAATTCATTAGCCTCATAAAAGTACTTGGAGCATTTGTTAGGGAGTATGGCATAACCATCCATTCATAGAGACCAAACTTAGTCTTGAAGGCGGTTTTCTATTCTTCACCGGGTTGCATTCTTATTTGGTGATAGCTACTCCTTAAATCAATCTTGGAAAATAAACACGAACCATTTAATTCATCAAGAATATCATCTAACCTAGGGATAGGGTGATGATATTTTATCGTAATCTTATTGATGGCTCGGCAGTCCACACACATACACCACATTCCATCTTTCTTAGGCACTAGTAGCACCAGAACCGAGCATGGACTCATGCTCTCCTTGATATACCCTTTGTTGATGAGTTTCTCAACTTGACGTTGCAATTCCTTAGTGTCCGTAGGGTTGCTTCTATAAGCCAGCTTGTTTGGCAATTGTGAGCTGGGCACAAAGTCAATTCGGTGCTCAATTCCCCGAAGTGGGGGCAATCCTTGCAGAAGTTCTTTGGGAAATACATCTTCATAATCCTGCAACACACAAGAAATCAAAGGAGAAATGGAAGAATTAGTGGGGTTAGTGTTAAAACAATGAGCCAAAAGTAACATAGGCATGTCCTCATCATGATCCACAAAGAGTTCCTTTTTTCTAACCAACATCACCATGTTTTGTTTCCCTTTTGATGTTGAGGCAACCTCGGATACCCCTACTTCCCCACCTACGGGTTCCCCTCTTTTTTCTTTCTTTTTGAATTTCTTTCTTTTTTCCTTCAATTCTATCATCTTTTGATGCCACTCATTTACTTGGAAAGGCAAAAGAGAATGAAGTGTAACCTTTTGGCCATACTTCTCAAGTGTATATCGATTGGACCTCCTATCGTTTTTGGTAGACCTATCATATTGACAAGGTCAACCTAACAACAAGTGACACGTTTGTATCAGTATCACATCACAAAGCACTTCATTGTGGTAGTTTCCCACCTTAAACTGTATCACACATTGCCATATGACCTTTAATTCACCACATTCATTCAACTATTACAACTTATAAGAACTAATGTGCAGTGTAGTTGGCAACTTCAAAAA
>NW_025895879.1:0-1143 GCF_002878395.1 Capsicum annuum
CTGGGCATTCATGGTATCTACGATAAACTCACTAAAGGGTTTATGGTAGATACCATGAATGCCCAGAGAAATCCGAATAGAGCATAGGATGCCTTCTGTTTCTCATCAAATACTTCCTTCTGCTTCTTCAGGTCACTTTTCTTCTTCAGATAGTCCATGGTCAGTTGAAATGTCTATTTCCCCCACGGATACTTCTCGAAGAAAATCAAAGAGTTGACCATTCGAATCAGTTTTGTGTCGACAACCTTTGTCAAATCTTTCGCAAGCAATATGGTGCGCAAGAACCACAGTATACAACACTTGAACTTCTGGTCCTCATTCAGCTTATTCCCTCTGATCAAGTGTAACAAGTTGTCCGCCGTGATGTTTTTGTTTTTTGTCACCTTAAAACAAAAACTGTCCCCCTTTGTTAACACCTTCTTCATTTTTGATTCACTAGGGTATGATGAGCAGTTCAGCCCCCTGATCAAACAAAACTCTTTCAAGCCAAAACAGGCAGGCTTGTTGTTAACGTAGAACCACATCTCATGACGCATCTTATCGTTCTTAAAGATTCACAACAACAAATAATGGACCAACTGCGCGTTGAACTTGAGATGTTCCGGCAGGTTTCTCAGGTGTCCAAAACAGGACAGCTTGAATCTTTTCTTCAATTCTTGGTCGACAAGAATTTGCTTAAATTCTCGATAAGCAGTCATTCTTGATCTGACCAATATCTTTGCCAGGAAAGATCTGACCTCATCAATTATCGTTCGAAGGTCATACCGCTCCACGGAAATGCACCTTGAAAGATATGGCACGGATAACGAATCATTATCCCCATCATCACTATTACTCCCACTTCTCTCGCACTCTTTACTGTTACCACTGACACTCTGTTTGCCAACATCTTCACTAGAATCGATGTAGTCGCGTATCTCCTTTAACTCCGAATCTGATTCGGACACCGACTCTTCAATTTTTTTTTGACACTTTTTCAACTGCCGCAGCTCTTCTTTTTCTACTACTACCAGCGGTATCGTCTTTCTGTTTAGGAATAATATTTTTCTACCCATTTTCAACACAGTCTATAACTAAAGAACAAATCTCCCATTTTCAGTTCATAGACCACAAGTCTATCAACAGAAATAACTCAATGATCAA
>NW_025895880.1:0-5095 GCF_002878395.1 Capsicum annuum
TTTTTGGGTCTTTTGACCTTCCTCACATTGATTTGAAATTGTATATAGGTATATGTATGTGATTTAAGTTAATATTTGAATTGAGAGCATGACTCACATGAATTCCCTTTCTTGATGTGATTGTTCCCGTGTTTCACATGATATGGATTATTTCTTAAATGCATCTTGAAAAGCATGTTACGAAGTGTCTTGATTTATGAATGATTTGGTTATGAATCTTGAATTCAAAAGAGAGGGTTGTCTGTATTGAAAAATGTTGAAAATACATATAATGAAAAAGTGTATGGATTATGCCAAAAGCACATGACCACCTTATGTTTGACGAGTTCTTGCACAGTTTTGATTTATGCTTTTGGAACATGAAATAACTTATACTGTTTGCATGTTTGGGTGATCTGAATCCCATTTTAATGAAAGAATCATGTATGATACATTATGGCTCAGAAACAGGACTTGCAAGTCTTGGTGTGACGACAGCAACTCAGTTAAAGCCATAGTAATTCAGAATAGAATAGAGCACATATTTGAAATTAGATTTTCAGATTTATGAATTCAGAAAGATGCATGTTTAAAAAAGGTTTAAAAATGAGCTTGAAGAGAGTTAGATGATTACCCGAAGAAAGTATGATTTGAAAGACTCTATCCTAGAAACTATGATTTGCCGACACGGAATTATGGTACCATGCTTTGTGATCTTGTGTACCTTGATTCATGTTATCCCAAATTGGGACTATGGTTAGGAGCCCTGCTTTGTGATCTTGTGCACTACCATAACATGTTGATTTGATTGGGGATTTTGGCACCCTGCTGTGTGATCTTGCGTGTCCCCCTTATAGATACTCCAATCCATGTGGCAAACTTAGATTGAGGGCTTGTCCGCCGAGTCAAAGGCGGATTCCATATAGCCCGTGGAATTACAGATTGTAGGGTATACCATCTAGCTCAGAAATAAGACAAAGAGTGAGTTATGGTTTCAAATAAATATTTGCCCATGTGTATTCATATATCATATGAAAAATATTTTATGAATTACTCTCGCTTATGCTATATATAAATATATTATTTTGGAATGCTCTGCGTACCAGTACATCTGTATTGACCCCCCTCCTCCTTCCAGGTTCTAAGGCTCAGTTTAGGGGTCCAGAGAAGTAGTATTTATCAAACAGAGTTACAGTGTCCAGTTAGTGAGCCTTCTCTATTTCAGAAGGCCAGTCTTTTTAGATTATGTCATTTATTTTTGTTTTGGTCTGCTGGGGACCTTGTCCCAATTTCAGACAGTTGTCAGATTTTCTTGTAGTAGAGATTTCGCAGACTGAGTCAGATGTTATTAGATGTAGTTGATTTTCCATTTTCATACTTATGCTAAATTCAGAATTGACCATGTTTTCATAGAAAATTATGTTTTTGCATCTTTTTTATTTATATGAATGCGTGTATACTTACCAGATAGAGAGGGACATTTTGGGCCCTCATGGTTCAGGATGTCCGTCATGGCCAGGCCCTAGTTCGGGTCATAAAAAACATGGTATCAGAGCACGGTTCATGGTCCTAGGGTGTCTGCAAAATCGCATCGGGTAGAGACTTATTTATGGGTATGAAGCGCACCACACTTATAAGTAGGAGGCTTGTAAGAAGGTATGTAGTAGATTTTTGAGGTATTTGGATAGAATGTCCCAATTTAACGAACTAGTATATTATATTGCCTTCTTTATTGATGGTAGATGATTTATGATAGACTATTGGCTTGAATTTAATGTAGCATGTAGATGTGAGAATAGTGGCTTAAGATTAAGGATGAATGTTTTGTGAGAATTGTGTGTAAGATTGGGTTGTAAATCATATTTAGCACTAGACATTATGTTTGAATAGTTAATGGCCATGAAGGAGGATGTGATGATTTCTTGGTTAATGATACTAGTTTTATGGAAGTGGTCTAATAGGCTTGAACAGTGTATGCCATAGCTTCAGTTTGTTTGATTCGTAATGAAGTATGATGTTGTATGTATGATGTTGTATGTATGATGTAGAAGTATACCTAAGGTGATATGAGGTTGCGATAATTTTTCTAACGCTATTACATGTTGTGTTTGGCTAGTAGTACCGTTGAGTTGCTAGATGGTATATAGTGTTCTAAATAGCCAAGTTAAGGAGTTCTGATTGATAGTGTTGGGCCTTTTGATATGATCTTGAATTTTCATGGTGGAGAGATATAAGTCGGAGTCACGATATTGATATGCTATGACGGAAGTAGTATGGTTCATCAGAGGGTTGGAGATATCCATGTTAAGTGTTATAATCTAAGTTTAAATTTTTGAAGGTTGAACTGAAAGAAATAAGAGTTGAAGCGCTATAAGGTGTACACTCCAACTATAGGGATACTTATGAAGATCCGAAGTAAGTGTTCCAGTATAATGTGATGACTATTAGGTCTATAGAATGATAGAGCGTTTCTCTAAAGGTGGTATTAGCAGTGGGTTTTCTACTTCCAGGTGTAGCCATTCGGGTTAAGTTATATTAATTGTGTATATTATCGTATTCCATACCCCAGAGTGCAGTGAGTGTAGTTCAGATTAGAGTCTAGTAAGGGATCTCTCAAACATAAGATGATGGCTTAAAGCTAAGGGGGAGATCATAAAACAAGTGATCAAGACAGTCTCTCAGATTCTAGTAGTGATGTTAGTATGACATAGGACATCAGGAAGTGAGGGTAAGGCTCAACCCATTCTTATCTCTGTATTTTTCAGTTATCCTAATACTTACTCATGTCTTACATTGTAGTTCCATGATCATAGTTTATGTCCATGTATATGAGAGAGAATCACGTTCTCTTCTAGTTCTAAAATGAGGAGTTCCATTTCATTTAGTAGTCGGAATCACATTCCATATGTTATGAACTTCAAATTGAGGTCATGCAGCTCATGACTCATGTACTCACTCTTTACAGTGTGATCAGTTCCCATAATTCATGCTATACTCTTTATGATTGACGGGATTCAGCTCATAGTCATGTATGCCCCAATTCAGATCACTTTGATGAATCCCTGATGTTGATTTGTTATTCCTTTGGCCTCAGTTAAGTGTCAAGTCTTGTATAATATCCTCCCATGTTTCAAGGTCTTATGTTCTAACCTATTAATGACTCCTCCATATGTGAAGATGGTGGTGATGAGTAAATGTTTCTTGTCAATGAAAGATCATAGTATGCTTGTTTTGGATAAGGCCATAAATGTAAAGTAAGATCTGGTGCCAAGTCTTTGATAGATGTAATGGTTAGTGAAAATTTGTGTGTGTATGTTCTTGGGGTAGAGCGTGGGAGTTATGTTGATAGTGCATTAGAGAATATGTAAAGTATGTCCTTATGGGTGTTTGCCTTAGAGTTTATATGTGGTTATAAAGATAGGCTGGAATGACGTGTTAAGATTTAAGTGGAGAAATGCAATATACATTACTAAATCCATAGTAAGAGATCAGAGTTAGTCATTGAGGTAGTAAGGAACGTTATGTTTAGGGTGCAATCTCTAAAAGGGGTATAGAAGATTGAATCATATGGTTTGAACCATTATCGTTGTGTGGTTTATAGTATTTTGTGATTTGAAGTTTCGCTTGATCATGGTGAGAGGACTTATGTTACTTTAGGCATTAGTAGAAATATTTACCAATGCCCATATAAGGAGTACAATTTGAATCAATGAGTATGGTATTTAAAGGGAATAATATAGTTAAGGGAGTATTCGAGAAGTGCGCTCAGCTTGAAAGTAAGAAGTTGCATTACCTAAGGCCTGGTAGTTTTATCCTAGTTTATAAGTTATATATCTATATTCTATGATATAGGGTAGTGTCATTGTTGTGATTCCTTGGTTGGATGTCTTGTGTAACTAGTGCCCAAGATTCTTTGCTCCCTAACGCTACTATGACTTCTTTAGTAAGAGTGTTGAATGACATACTCCAGTTAAGTATGAGGGTCTAGCATAATTCAGTCTGTAAAGCCAGTAATTCATTTGAATAGTGGGATAGACAAGTTACTGTGGTTTTCCGCCTTTTCACCCAGTCCTACTATCCGAAGTCTCAAGTGTATGACCATCCTAAGAGATAATCTATTTCATCCATGTAAGTTTTAAATTCAGTTCAGTCAAAGCATCATGTTTCAGATTAAACTACTTAGTCATGACACGGTTCATAAGAATGAAGAGCATAATTTCAAATGTTTCCAAGTATTTTAGCTCAGGCAGTACAGCAACGTGGTGCAATCTTAGACATGTTGCCTCATAATTTGTACTTGCATAAGTTATCAATTCTCAGTCAATATGTATGATTTGATCATGAACACTTCAAGGAAATCTTAAACTCTCAGCATGAATCAACCCCTTGAAGTAAGTGAAGTCAAGTCAGCTCAGAATTTAGTTTCATGATAGAAGTTTAAATATTTCAGATCAGTTATATCCTTTCTTAGAAGACACATCAGGTCCACGTTATTTCATACCTTTAAGCTTCAACATTCCTACCCATCATTCGGGAACGAATGATCCCGAGGAAAAGATATTGTAACGCCCCGTGTTTCAGGCTAGAATGAAAACCGTCATTTCTATGCGTAGATGATCCAAAAGCCATAAATCCTATGCAAATTTTCCATGTTAATCAAATATGTAGTGTGGTAACCTATTTGAGCATGAATTGAGATCATAAAGGTATCCTAACTCAAGGACAAGTTGAAAGCTTTCCTATCGTTCAAGTTTAAGTGAGCGTCGAAACTTGAGTTAACTTCAATCGACCATAGCTCGTTGTATATAACTAAATGGGTGGCCTACTATATATCAAATGAAATATCTTTGAATTATCTTTCCATCTATACCAAATGTGCCTAAAACGGACACTCGGTGAAGAAGTTAGAGAATTTTTAGTGTCTGCATTCTCGATTGACTGGCCACCGCGTCGCGATGAGCCTTAAATTGACAATTGTCAATTTCAGTAGCTCACCGCGATTTCCAGCGTGTCATGGTGAAGTATTTTATGGCGTTCTAGTCCTGGATTTAAATTCCAAGGTCAAATTAGACATTTCCCATGGCCCCAAACCCATCCAAACACGGGATGTAATCCT
>NW_025895881.1:0-1183 GCF_002878395.1 Capsicum annuum
AGACGTAACTTTTAGTCGAGTCATCCCCTTTGATTCCTATAAGACGTGCCTTTTACTCGAGTCATTCCTTTGATTCCTATAAGACGTACCTTTAGTCGATTCATCCCTTTTGATTCCTATAAGACGTACCTTTTAGTTGAGTCATTTCCTTTGATTCCTATAAGACGTACCTTTTAGTCTAGTCATTCCAATTAACTCATAGAAAATGCATTTCTTTGTTTGGGAAATTTTTTTTTCAGTTTTGATGTGATTTCAGGAGCATGCCTGAAGCACAGGGCGAATAAATGGAAAATCAAGCAACAAGGTAAAGAAATTAAAAGTAAAAAAGATTGAAAAATAGCAAGTCAGGAGCCCGCCTATAGAACAGGGTGACAAAAAAAATTGAAAGCATAGCAACAAGTTGATAAAATAGCAAGTCAGAAACCCGCCTAAAGAACAGGGTGTAGAAGTTGAAAGCATGGCAACAAGTTGATGAAATAGCAAGTCAGGAACCCGCCTGGAGAACAAGGTGAAGAAATTGAAAAGCAAGCAACAAGTTAAAGAAATAGCAAGTCAGGAGCCCGCCTGAAGAATAGGGTGATGAAACTCAAGTCAAGAGTCCAAAAGAAGTTGTATAGATAGGATTTTTGTAATTTCATTTACGCTTTAACTTGTAAGTTTCATTTTTAATGTAATGACAGAGCTGTGTACGGGAACCTCGATGGAACCTCACTCGACTCTCCAACTCGGTATAGTCCATCTCTTTCCAATCTTTTGAAATACCCGTGACTTGATTCTCTCATAACTTGGGAAGGTAGGATGTCCTAAGTCAAGACCCGGTTGTCCTTCTTTCTTTTGTTTCTTCCTTTAAATAACGGTCGGGATAAAATTTTGTCTTGTTGTCTACTTCTTTGTCTGAAAACACTTCATATTTACATTCAAAGGAGGCATGCTGTAGACACCTAATTTTGTCCCTCCCAAGTCCAATTTTATTCATTTTTACCTCACTTTATCATACACCCTTACCCACGTGATTATACCCTCCATAAAATGACAAAATTAACAACTCTTAACAAATTTTATCTTGTTTGGATCCTATCCTAACAAACTTTATCCTTACACCTCACCTACCCTACCTCTACCCCACCTACCCTACCTCACTACCCCACCCTCACCTCACTGGATATACCCACAACAATATATA
>NW_025895882.1:0-1158 GCF_002878395.1 Capsicum annuum
TATAATTATAACGAAGAAGATAAAAAACAAGTCCAGAAAATAAAAACACTTTGTAAAGAATTACCAAAATTATAATTCCCAGACGAAAATAGAAAATTTATATATATAGTAGAAGCAGATGCTAGTGAATGTAGTTATGGAGGAGTACTTAAATATAGGTATGAAAATGAAAAAATAGAACATCATTGCAGATATTATTCAGGAATGTTTAATGAAATAGAAATAAAATGGGAAATAAATAGAAAAGAATTATGTTCATTATATAAATGTTTATTAGCATTTGAGTCATATATTGTATATAACAGGTTTATTGTACGAACAGATAATACATAGGTACGTTGGTGGCTAACAAAGAAAATACAAAATTCAGTTACAACAAAAGAGATATGGAGACTAGTATTGAATATATTAAATTTTACATTTACAATTGAAGTAATTAGTACTAACAAAAACGTTATTGGAGATTACATATCAAGACAAAGCTACAGAGACTGATATTATAGAAGATGATGCTTTAGAAAAGATATTCAAAACCCTAACTACGCTTTCAATGAAAGTGGATAGTATGGGTAATGAAATAGAAAAACTAAAGACTAATGAAGTTAAACTGAAGTTTGTAGCTACAAATCAGCTAACTCAACAGTGTGCAGAGCTATATCGATCGGAAGACATTAAAATTCCAGAGCTAGAAAGAGACGTTGGAACACTCCGTAAAACCCATAACATTTATCAATCTATAATTGCAGGTACAAGCAAAGGAATTATTGGACAAACATACCAGAATATGAACTTAAATAAGACATTTGAAAAACCATTTACACCAAAAATACAAAAAGACCTCTTGAACATACCCCCACAAATTACCACATATTGAGATAGTCTGAACCAAGATAAAAAAGTTTATAACTATACAACCCAAAAATACATAGAAAATATCTACCGAGTACAAACTTTTCTAAACCTTAACCCCAGAGCTACAGATATTAAAGAACCCTACACAAACTATATAACCCAAAGATTACAAGGTCACAACAAGCTAATTGCACTACCCAAAACTAACCCAAGCCTAATAAAAACTTGTTTCGACTATGGATTATTAAATACCATATATACCCAAGATGGAGAAGAACTATCAGCTATGGAAGAATTATAAAAAAT
>NW_025895883.1:0-1443 GCF_002878395.1 Capsicum annuum
GCTGTACGTCTGGTATAACGTTATCTTCTCTTTTACATCTCGAACATCGATGGTCTGGATATTTGTGTTCAATTATCTTTCAATATCTTGTTAAAAATCCATCTGAAATAAATTTTTTCTTAATTGCTTTTGCAGTAGATTATTTTTCTGGGTTATCATTACCCATTTTCTGACATCTTCCATATCTGTTTTTCGTGGTTCTCTTGAATTTGAATAAATCATTTTATGGTCTCTTGAATAATAGCTCCATATTGGTTTCCATTGATATAATTATTTGCTAATTCTTGAATAATTGTAGCTAGTCCAATAAGTCATTTATTTGTGTAGAAATCAGGTATCTCAATTCTGGATATCTCTGGCTACTTTACAATATCTTCCGGTATAATCATATCTCTGGTTAATCCTATTTTTATAACTTATATAACTGGTTTGATCTCATCGTATAATATCTCTGCTGGTGCAGTATAAAACTTTATATAAAATAGATTTCCTTTGGTTACTCTTTTATAAGTGGTGAATATTTTATGTAATTCTTCCATAGCTGGTAGTTCTTCTCCACCTTAGGTATATATGGTATTTAATAATCCATAGTTGAAATAAGTTTTTATTAAGCTTGGGTTAGTTTTGGGTAGTGCGATTAGCTTGTTATGACCTTGCAATCTTTGGGTTATATAGTTTGCGTTTGGTTCTTGGATATCTGTAGATCTGGGGTTAAGGTTTAGAAAAGTTTGTACTTTGTAGATATTTTCTAGGTATCCTCGAGCTAGATGGTTATAAGTTTTTCTATCTTGGTTCAAACTATCTCGATATATGGTAATTTGTGGGGGTATGTACAAGGGGTCTTTTTGTATTTTTGGTATAAATGGCTTCTCAAATATCTTATTCATGTTCATGTCCTGGTATCTTTGTCCACTAAATCCATTGCTTGTACCTGCAATTATAGATTGATAAACGTTATGGGTTTTATGGAGTGTCCGAACTTCTCCTTTTAGCTCTGGAATTTTAATGTCTTTCGATCGACATAGCTCTGTACACCGCTGAGTTAGCTGATTTGTAGCTTCATACTTTAGTTTAACTTCATTAGTCTTTAGCTTTTCTATTTCATTACCCATACTGTCCACTTTCATTGAAAGCGTAGTTAGGGTTTTGAGTATCTTTTCTATATCTTCTATTATATCAGTCCGTGTAGCTTTGTCTTGATATGTAATTTGCAATAATATTTTTGTTAGTACTAGTTACTTCAATTGTAAATGTAAAATTTAATATATTCAATACTAGTCTCTGAATCTCTTTTGTTGTAATTGAATTTTGTATTTTCTTTGTTAGCCACCACGGAACCTGGGTATTATCTGTTCTCACAATAAATTTGTTATATACAATATATGGTTCAAATGCCAATAAACAGTTATATAACGAACATAATTCTTTTCTATTTATTTCCCA
>NW_025895884.1:0-1773 GCF_002878395.1 Capsicum annuum
AAAGCTAATGTCTAATCTAATAATGGCACTACTTGCCAAAAATCTAATAATGGCACTACTTGCCATAAAAGACTAAGAAAAGTCAAAAAGCCTAAGGGTAGTTACATGATATTTACGTAAAGCTATCTAGCTATTTTAAATCTTCCATATTTCTTTTTCTCCTTGAATTACTTTCTTTGTCTTCTTTCTTTATCCGTAGTTATCTTCTTTTTAGTGCTCTATATCTCCATTATTGCTTCATATCTTGCATCTTCCAGCTGTTGCTTTTATCTTCTTCTATTCTAGTTGAACTTCTGGGATAATATTATCTTTTCCATTACATTTTGAACATTTATGGGCTGGAGCTTTATGTCCAATTAACTTGCAATATCTGGTTAATAATTCTTCTGAAATAAATTTTTCTCTAATGGCTCTGGCGATAGGTTTTTTCTCTGGATTGAGAAAAGTCAAGATCCATTGTCTAATGTCTTCCATATCTGCTTCTCGTAGTTCCTTTGAATTTGAGTATACTATTACATTAACTCTTGAATAATAACTCCATATGGGATTTCTGTTGCGATAAGTGTTTGCTAACTCTTGAAGAATTGTGGATAGTTCGATAATTCTCTTATTTGGATAAAAATTTGTCATCTCAATTCTAGGTATTTCTGGTTGTGGAATAATATCTTCTGGTATAATCATATCTCAGGTCATTCCTATTTTTGCAAATTGTATAGGTGATTTAACTTCATCATATAATATCTCTGCTGGTGCCGTGTAAAATTTTATAAAAAATAGGTTACCTTTGGTTATTATTTTAAAAATGTTAAATGAATCATATATTTCTGGTATATTGATATTTCATTTCCGTCTTGGGTATATATGGTACTAAGTTGTCCATATTCGTAACAGGTTTTAACTAGACTTGGTTTGGTTTTGGGTAAAGCAATTAGCTTATTGTATTCGATTAGCTTCTGGGTTATATAATTCGTATGTGGTTCTTGGATGTTTATAGCTTTGGGGTTGGTATTTAAGAAGGTTTGTATTTTGTAAATATTTTCTATGTATGTTCGGGCTGTATAGTTGTAGATCTTTTTGTCTTCGTTTAAACTATCTCGGTATGTTGTAATATGTGGGGGTATGAACATAGGATCTTTTGGTGTATTTGGAATAAATAATTTATCAAATAGCCTGTTTAGGTTCATATTTGTATTTTTCCTAACTTCTTTGCTTGTACCTGCAGAAGTAGATTGATAAACGTTATGGGTTTTATAGAGTGTCCCAACGTCTCCTTCTAGCTCTGAAATTTTGATGTCTTTCGATCGACATAGCTCTGCACACTACTGAGCTAGCTGATTTGTAGCTATAGACTTCAGTTTAACTTCATTAGTTTTTAGCTTTTCTATTTCATTACCCATACTGTCCACTTTCATTAAAAGCGTAGTTAGCGTATTGAATATCTTTTCTAAAGTATCCTCTTCTATTATTTCATTCTGTGTAGCTTTGTCTTGATATGTAATCTGCAATAACATTTTTATTAGTACTAATTACTTCAATTATCAATGTGAAATTTAATATATTCAAGACTAGTCTCCGAGTCTCTTTTGTTGTAAATGAATTTTGTATTTTCTTTGTTCACCACCAACGTACCTGTGTATTATCTGTTCGTACAATAAACTTATTATATACAATATATGGCTCAAATGCTAATAAACATTTATAAAATGAGCATAATTCTTTTCTATTTATTTCCTATTTTATTTCTGTTTCATTAAACGTACCTGAGTAGTATCT
>NW_025895885.1:0-1255 GCF_002878395.1 Capsicum annuum
TTTGGGTAGTGCGATTAGCTTGTTATGACCTTGCAATCTTTGGGTTAATTATATAGTTCGTGTTTGGTTCTTGGATAACTGTAGCTCTGGAGTTAAGGTTTAGAAAAGTTTGTACTTTGTAGATATTTTCTATGTATCCTTGGTCTAGATGGTTATAAATTTTTTTATCTTGGTTTAAACTATCTGAATATGTGGTAATTTGTGGGGGTATGTATAAAGGGTCTTTTTGTATTTTTGGTATAAATGGTTTCTCAAATATCTTATTCATATTCATGTTCTGGTATCTTTTTCCACTAACTCATTTGCTTGTACCTGCAATTGTAGATTGATAAACGTTATGAGTTTTATCGAGTGTTCCAACATCTCCTTTTAGCTCTGGAATTTTAATGTCTTCCGATCGACATAGCTCTACACACCGTTGAGTTAGCTGATTTGTAGCTTCAGACTTCAGTTTAACTTCATTAGTCTTTAACTTTTCTGTTTCATTACCCATACTGTCCACTTTCATTGAATGCGTAGTTAGGGTTTTGAGTATCTTTTCTAAAGCATCATCTTCTATTATATCAGTCTGTGTAGCTTTGTCTTGATATGTAATCTGCAATAACATTTTTGTTAGTACTAATTACTTCAATTGTAAATGTAAAATTTAATATATTCAATACTAGGCTCTATATCTCTTTTGTTGTAACTGAATTTTGAATTTTCTTTGTTAGCCACCACCGAACCTAGGTATTATCTGTTCTCACTATAAATTTGTTATATACAATATATGGTTAAAATGCTAATAAACATTTATACAATGAACATAATTCTTTTCCATTTATTTCCCATTTCATTTCTGTTTCATTAAACATACCTGAGTAGTATCTGTAATGATATTCTAATTTTTCATTTTCGTATCTATATTTAAGTACTCCTCCATAACTATATTCACTTGCATCTGGTTTTACTATATATGTAAATTTTTTATTTTCATCTAGGAATTGTAATTTTGGTAAGTTTTTACAAAGTATTTTTATTTTCTGGACTTGTTTTTTAATTTTCTTCGTTGTAATTATATTCTACATTCTTTTTTATTTTTTTCTGTAAAGGCTTTATAGTAATTATAGTAATTATAAAAGAACAAGTTATGAAACCAGAATACTATCCATATCTAATCTAATCCAAAAGAAGCTTCCTTCATTATTAAAAATGGAAAAAACATTAATAAGAAATTTAGCATGTTGCAAAGATAAAATAGCACCTCAATTTGGAT
>NW_025895886.1:0-1686 GCF_002878395.1 Capsicum annuum
TTATAATATATATATATATATATATATATATATATATATTATAAAAAGCAATATTGTACGTCATTTTTGTTCTTCATGTGAAGAACAAAGGATGAACAAAACGAACATCTTCGTTATATTGAAGAAAAAAATAATTTTTTTAGAAAAAATCGACACTGTCCGTCATTTTATAAAAAAATTAATTTTTTTTTAGAAAAAGCAATGTTGTTCATCATTTTTTGTTTCTCATAATGAAGAAAAAAACAATGACCATCGTCAGTTTTCTTGAAAAAAATTAAAAAGCGATGAAAAATGTCGCATTTTTGGAAATGTTTCAAAATTTTTTTAAAAAAAGCGACGGACAAAAGAGACCCTATCCGTCACTTTTTTGTATTTTCTGAATGCAAAAATCATCATTTTCTACATCCTACCTGCCAAATAGAAATGCAATTCAATACATACAGTCCCATGCAACACATATTATAAAAATAATCATAAAATACACAACATCAACAAATCATTTAAGTAATTCAAATCAAAAACACTAATCAATCAATCCAACAATATCCAAAACACTTAACAATTAATCCCACAACATTAAAAATACTTAAACACTCCTAAAGGTTTTTCACTAGTTAAAAGCTAAGTTCAAGAATATCTAAAAATTGTCTAAAAGTCAAGTCCAAGAACACTAAGGAGTAGCTCCAACAAACTCCTCATCACTCTCTATTTCCTCTTTGCAACTTAAATCAGGAGATGGAGAACAATGACGACGATGATCCTTGCTAGCCATTTGTTTCTTAAGTTTCTCGACTATTTTGTACGTGACTTTATTTTGAGCAATGAACTGTGCCAAGACATGTGTAAGCTATGCGATCTAATGTGACATAGCAGCATGTCTTTAAAAAATAGTGGAAATGTCCTAACCGTGTTTTCTCAACCAACAACATATTATCTGAAAATCAATTCACTAGTGTTATATGATATATAACCATTTTCAAGTCATGAATTCACATTTCAAGCGACAATACTAAATCAATTTCAAGTCATGAATTCACATTTTCAAGTGATTACACTTTACTAATTTCAAAACGCAAGTTCACTTTTCAAGTAACTACATTAAAATATTTTCAAGTCACTAATTCACTTCTCAAGTGACTACACGTGATCATTTTGAAGTCACTAGTACTTATTTCAAAACACTACAATTAATCATTTTCAACTCTCAAATTCACATTTAAAGTGACTAAACTTAACCATTTTCAAGTCATGAATTCACATTTCAAGTGACAAAACTAAACCATTTCAACTCATGAATTCACATTTTCAAATGATTACACTTAACTAATTTCAAAACACAAGTTCACCTTTCATGTAACTACACTAAACCATTTTCAAGTCACTAATCCACTTCTCAAGTGACTACACTTCATCATTTTGAGGTCACTAGTACACATTTCAAAACACTACACTTGATCATTTTAAAGTCACAAATTAATATTTCAAGTGACAATACTAAACTATTTTCAAGTCATGAATTCACATTTCAAGTGGCAACACTTAACCATTTTCAAGTCATGAATTCACAATTTCAAGTGATTCCACTTTACTAATTCCACTTTACTAATTACAAAAATATAAGTTCACCTTTCAAGTAACTACACTAAACCATTTTCAAGTCACTAATCCACTTCTCAAGTGACTACA
>NW_025895887.1:0-2536 GCF_002878395.1 Capsicum annuum
AATGGAATAAGTAATCAAATAGAAGAGAATGTATAGGAACTTCCATCTCAAGATTTAGAAGATCTTGTGTTGGTATATTCCTTTTGTTATTTTATTATTATTTAATAATAGTATTAGGATTCGAATCCAGGTGGAGGGGTTTTTCTTGGTTGAATACAGAAAAAGAAGACTAACTTTTTTGTGTTGTGCTTTGCTAGGTCGAGGTAAGTAAGGTATACAAAGGAAAAGTGTATTTGATGATGAAAGTGACCAAAGATATTCGTTTTTCAAAAAAATTTAGCTTGTACACAAATACAACAGTCCCTTCCTAAATCCATGTGAATTCCTTTTCGTAGTTTTTCATTTCACAAGGCCCGTGAAATGATTTGGCTTCCAAAATTCAATAACATTGGGGATATCAAAAGAAAAGAGGTCTCACTAATTATTTTATTGTGGATATGAATATGTAATTCGCCTTCGAAGATTAATGAAGAAAGATTGGTTTGTTTATCTGCAATTGAAAAAATAAATATCGATTGGATCCATTGATATGCGTTTTTTCTTTCATCTGCTTAAACTTAAACGATTGTCGTGAGTAAACTTATAGGAATAGTTGAATTTCACTTAGTTACAAGCAAGAAATAATAATGAAGAAATAAAAATTATATAATTTTTTTTCATTTTTATTTTATTTTATTTTATAGGGCTATACGAACTTGAACCGTAGACCTTCTCAGTAAAAAAGATCAAACTTATTATTATTAAAATGATCTGAACTATTTCACAAACCCAACATGCATTTTTTTTGCATTGGGCTCTTTCATTAACTGATATTTATAGAAGTTAGTCTACTATTTTTTGTCTTGACAGAAAAAAGATAAGGAAATGGCTCCATTTGCTCTGATTCATTATTTGGGAGAATTACCAAAGTGTTTCAAAGGTGGGATTATATTGACGTAGGTCTGTATCTAGCCTAAATAAACCTAAGTTAAATGAAGTCTCTATTGTTTCTGCTTAAAAAATCAAATATGAAACTTCATACACCTTAAAGTTCATATGACGAAAAGATATTTTTTTGAGGTCCTTATACTCTCATTATGCCTAGCATTGAATAGACTGGGTATTCACCTTATCAAGATCTCAAGTCAATGATGGGGTCTGTTTGGCACCTCCTAAATGGCGTCCAAATTGGACCGAACCCTTTGCCAGGTTATGGTTCCCTCAAAGTTATGGCGTAAGACATCAATTTCTTCTAAGAATTACAACCTCACATAATAGGTGAGTTCCCATCCTTGGGTTCACTCGGTGCTAATTTCTAAACCCATCTGAATAGACACTGAACATAGTTTACTTAACTAAACATAGACTGAATTACTCAATTTTCGTTAACTGATGGAAGATTACTGATATCTGACAACTGACTGAGTTCATGAGATTATAGAGATTTCCTGAGTCATAAGACTGTCTGAAGTCTATGGATTCATAGCTTGAATGAGAGAGTATCATGGAAACATGACATGGCTCTAGGCACACAGCTAATACTTCGGATACAAGTACCCCCGAGACTCGATGGAAGGAAACTGACCAAGCATAACTTACTTGAACATATAACTAACATCATAATCCATAATACATTTATAGAAGCATTTCATAAAAAATTGTGATAGGCATAACTTGTACATATATGGGGATTTCATGATATCATACTAGTTGGGCATTGTTCCTTCATCTAGGTATTTAATCAAACACATGGTAGGCATAGTATATGTAGACAACATTATACAACAATTAATCATCATGATTCATCTCTAATTTCATCATCCTAGGGTTTATTCATAGGTTCACATGAATATACATCTAGACAAATTAATTCCACATAAAATTGATCACCCAACATGGATTTAAATTCTATTGATCATTCTTAACATAAACAAAATAAACCGAACATAAAATTCATAAAGAAATCCATAAACTTAAACTTAGAAAAGAGATTCTTGGGTTTCATGGACGAAAGAAGTCCATGAATAAACATTACGCATACCTTAGTTTATGATTTTGTTAAGATTGACGGAGAATCTTTCTTGGAATTGGATCTTCTATGAAAACCCTAGCTGGTTCTTGAGAGGTTTTTTTAGAGAAGAGAGTATATTTTGGATGAAGAGTGTCTAAATCACGTGTTAAAGGACTTAAATAGGGGTAAAAAGTTGACCCTTTTAACCCTGGACGCATCATTTAATTTCAGTAAAAATTTCCCAAATTGAACCCCTGGCGTGACGTGGCGCTATCGCGCTGTGTCACTAGAATTTGACAATTGGGAAACTCAGGGATGGCGCGACGCGGAGCCATCGCGTTTCCCCTTCTTTTATGACCTGGAACTTTGGCGCGACGGGGAGGAAATTGAACTGAGACACTGGAAAAGGACAATTGCCATTTTAGCTTGTGGTGCGGCGTGCCACTGACCAATATGACGCTGTTTTATAACAGGAACTTGAAATAGTCATAACTTCTGACTCGGTTATCAGATTTAGGCAAATCTTATATCGATGGAAAGTTTATT
>NW_025895888.1:0-1339 GCF_002878395.1 Capsicum annuum
GGTATTTACTATTTTTGCTTCATCCCAACTCTTTATTATTTTTGAACTAAATGGTTCGGGTAATTTACTAAAATATAATCTTTTTATTTCTTTAATTTCTTCTATATTAGATGTTCCTTTATAATAATATTCTTTAAATGCGCACGTATACTAATCTATATAGCACATATTACATATTACTAGTTTTAACATTAAAATTCTATTTATATCTTTCTCTTTATTTTGCTCTTCTTCTTCTTCTGTTGTAATGTTGCTAAATTTATCTCTTATAGCTATTTCATATTTTTTCAATATTTTTGTTGGTAGTATTTTAGTAGTTGTTGATGTTCCTTCTGTTTTGTTATCAGATCTTAATACTTTTTTACTTACTTCGGCTAGGTTTAAAAACCATAATTTTACTTTTCCTATTAATGTCTTTTCTATATATTATGGTGTGTTTGGTGTATCTATTTTATTATCTAATAATTGTTTTGACATATATTCTACCCATAGTTGTATTGTTTTATTTGTGTTTATTACACAGTCTAAATCTAAAAAGTTGTAATTAATTATTTGTTTTGGTGTCCATTTATTATACCCATCCTTTGGATTATATCTTTTAAACTTATTTTTGTAATTATATGTTGATTTTCTTATTTCTGATGCACTAGATATTATATTTTTATCTAGAGTATTTACTTCTGTATTTATTAGTTCTAGATTTCCTTTATTTATTACTTCTTGTTTGTTATTAATTTCTAGTTTTCCTACGTTTTCTAGAATTTCTTTATATGTTTCACTATGTTTTCTAGAATTTCTTTATATGTTTCACTATCTTCCGAATTATAATTATCTCTTTTTCAGCATTTATTGTATTTATTTCTAATTCTCTAGTTTCTAGTTCTTTATTTTTTATTTCTAATTTTTCTTTAAATTGATTTATTTCGTTTAATAATTCTTGTTCTTTATTTTTTTCTTCTTTTTGTTTCTGTCTCTTTTCCTATAAATCTTTTAGCATTTGTAGTTCCTTTTCTAATTCAGCAATCCTACTATTTTTAGTTTCTTCTATTTTTCGTATTTCTTCTGTGGTTTGTTATTTTATTTTATCTATTTCCTTTTTTCTATCTATTTCTTCATTTTCTCTTTCTATTCTTATCATGGCTGCCAACTTATCTTTTAATTTTAATTCTTCTTTTTTCTAAAATTAAATATAAATGTTCACCTATTTTCTTATATCTTCTTCCTAAATTAGAGAATACTATTTTTAGTTTTGATCTTTCGTGATTTTCATATGTTTTTTCGTCTATTATAAATTCTTCTTTGTTCATTTTATTTAAACGTATATAGGTTATGTTGATAT
>NW_025895889.1:0-1111 GCF_002878395.1 Capsicum annuum
GATATTTAGTATGGAATAGATTTTCCCTTTGACTTGGGTCATCTATTGCCTTACTAATCATGATGAGCCTAACAATAAAGTTTGGAACCAGACACTCCCCTTCTTACCAATAAACATCTTCACCATCATCATCATCATCATCATGTGGTCCATTCTTGGGTTTCTCTCCATCTTGAGGTTCGGCCTAATCCTCTCCCTTTTCAAGACCCACCTCCTTACCAAGGTAATACAATCTCTCTTCTCATAGGATCACGTTGCATCGATTTGGACGTTCATTCGCTTTATGTCCCCAACCTTGGCACTTGAAATATTGGAATCCTTTTGGGTTAGGATACTTGTGAGCTTATTTTGGAGGAATTTTGTGGACTGTTTTGGGCTTGAGCAACCTTGTAGTGGCGGGTTGGTCCTTGTTTTTGGGCCAACCCGAAGAGGATTGAGCCATCTCCTTGCTTCTAGGCCAACCCGAGGTGGACTGTCCCCTTGCCTTGAACGACGACCTCTCTTTAAGTTCCCTTTCAATCTCAAGAGTTGCTTGCCAAATACCTTCAATGGTATCAAACTTGTGAAGTCTTAAATGAGTGGAGATTTCTTTGTTCAACCCAGACTTGAACCAGATAATGTCATGACTGATTTGTTTCCCACGATGATCAAGCTTCAACATGAGTTGTTGAAACTCATCATAATACGCCATCACACTTTTGTTACCTTGACACAAGTTGTACAATCTAGCAAGCAACTCATGGCGATAAGTGCTGATGATGCTTTTGGGACAGTCGTCTTTGTACTCATATTTTTAGTTATATTTAACTTTTCAACTCTCCTGGAGATAAATAAAGGTAAATAGTGAACAAATACTGAATAGACTATATTTTTGTATTACTTAGACACTATACATTAAAAGTATCGTTTATACCTCATCTTCTCGTAATGCTTCAACATTTCAAAAAGTATTCTCAAATTTTAGTTGTAAGATCTCCTTTTCTGAATAAATGATATACATTCTAAATATTTCCTACAAATACTTTACAACAAATGCATTCGAAAATCCCATGAACTCTGAATCTTTTATGAAGCTTCATCAATAGAGAGTTTGTTGGACATTAGCTTGAGA
>NW_025895890.1:0-1163 GCF_002878395.1 Capsicum annuum
TCTTTGAAACATGCTAAATTTCTTATTAATATTTTTTTATTTTTATTTCTTCTCTATATTTTTCACATAGATTTCTATACCATTGTTGTAAAAAATTTATTCTTGCGCCTAGGATATCTACTATTTTTGCTTCATCCCAACTCTTTATTATTTTTGAACTAAATGGTTCGAATAATTTACTAAAATATAATCTTCTTATTTCTTTACTTTCTTCTATATTATATGTTCCTTTATAATAGTATTCTTTAAATGCGCATGTATACTCATCTATATAGCACATATTACACATTGCTAGTTTTAACATTAAATTCCTATTCGTATCTTTTTCTTTATTTTGCTATTCTTCTTCTGTTGTTACACTACTAAATTCATCTCTTATAGCTATTTCATATTTTTTCAATATTTCTGCTGGTAGTATTTTAATAGTTGTTGATGTTCCTTCTGTTTTATTATCAGATCTTAATACTTTTTTACTTGCTTCGGCCAGGTTTAAAAATCATAATTTTACTATTCCTATTAATGTCTTTTCTATATATTTTGGTGTGTTTGTTATATCTATTTTATTATCTAATAATTTTTTTGACATATATCCTATCCATAGTTGTATTGTTTTATTTGTGTCTATTATACAATCTAAATCTAAAAAGTTATAATTAATTATTTGTTTTGGTGTCCATTTATTATATTCATCCTTTGGATTATATCTTTTAAACTTATTTTTGTAATTATATGTTGGTTTTCTTATTTCTGATGCACTAGGTATTATATTTTTATCTAGAGTATTTACTTCTGTATTTATTAGTCCTAGATATTCTTTATTAATTATTTCTTGTTCTTCTTTAATTTCTAGTTTTCCTATGTTTTTTAGAATTTCTCTATATGTTTTACTACCTTCCGAATCATAATTATCTGTTTCTTCAGTATCTATTGTATTTATTTTTAATTCATTGGTTTCTGATTATTTATTTTTTATTTCTAATTTTTCTTTAAATTGATTTATCTTGTTTAATAATTTTTGTCCTTTATCTTTTTCTTCTTTTTCTTTCTGTCTCTTTTCATATAAATCTTTTAGTATTTGTAGTTCTTTTTCTAATTTAGCAATCCTATTATTTTTAATTTCATTTATTTTTTGTATTTCTTCTATGGTTTGTTGTTTTATTTTA
>NW_025895891.1:0-2077 GCF_002878395.1 Capsicum annuum
TAATAAATGAGAATGTGTATATTTACGTATTATAAATATATATATATATTTTTGTTAAAAGTGGGTTCAGATAAAATTATGACTGCGAAATAGTTGCTCAATTAATGGACCATCCTAAATCGTTTTGCTACGAAATGGTTGCTCAATTAATTGACCGTCCTAAATCGTCTTGCCAGAATATGAGTTGTAAAATCTTGTGTTGTTATAAAGTTTTATCATCGCCTAAAAAATATTTTTGTTACGTATTTGTATACGTAAAATCTGTCTTTTGTTTACGGAGGCTTCAAAATTAATAATAATTTTTTCATTGGCCATGTATCGTGTAGTATCTTATTCTTTATCAGTCAAGTAGAAATGTGTAAATGACACAACAGTCCAAAACCAATGTCTGATTCAACACAACAACCAACCAGTGGAAAAAATAATAAAAAACGGAGCAAATATAGCAGCAACAACAAGAATAAGCCACAATATACAAATATATCAATAAAATGCAGTCTAAAAATAGCAAAACTCCACCAAAAATAGAGTTCGTCGGAGAATGTACAACTCCGACCAGATCTGCGAAGCTAACAACAACCAACCACATTTAATATATATTACAAAATAAATCAGTGATCGAAACGGCGTTGCTTCAACAACTTTTGACGGAGCAACGCCAAAATCACACCAAATCTGGTCAAACTTGACCCTTTCGCGGCGCTACAGCAGCAAATAGAAGAGAGGGGAGAGAGTGAACAGCAAGAAAAGGAGGAAGAAGTGGGGAGAAAAGGGCGGCATATGAATGTGCTGGTCGTCGGAGTGGTGGTTCGCCGGAGTAGCAGGTTTCGGCTGCTGGAGAGAAAGAGAATAGGGGCGGCAGCGGTTGGAGCAGATCTGGTGGCATGTTTTGTCGGCAGTAGTAAGGAGAGGAGAGAGATGTGTTTGTGTGGCTGTTTATTTTTTTTAGAGAGAGAAGTGGTAGAGAGAGAGAGTGTTGATGTTTGTGTGTGTTAGTGGATGAGTTTGTGTGTGTGTGTGTTAGTGTGTATATTTGTTTTTATATATATATTTTGTGTGTGTTTTGAAGAGAAAAATGGAATAAATAAAATATGCTTGTATATTTATGAATATGTGTGTGGGTTTGCAAAGGAAAAATGTTTATGAGTTGTAAAAAATATAAATATGTGTATTTTGAAAGAGAGGAAAAAATGAACAAAAAAATGTGTGTCCAAAATGTGTCCTCCCACCACTCATTTATACAAAAAATTGAGCACCCATTTTATCCAATGGATAAAGGGGTGTCCTCTCTTTTTATAATAAAACACCGTTAGGTCCTTAAGTTATTGGTCAAAGGATTTTCATCCTTTTGACCAACGGACAAAGTAATTATTCAAAGGGTAGTGTCATTGAGTGATCGTTGTCAGATGTGACAAAACAATACTGAGTGGTCGTTGTCGGACGTGATAAGACATTATTGTGTAGTCGTTGTCGGATGTGATAAGACATCGAATTATTATACTGCACAAAAATAATTGATCCGACTCAGTATTTGCGGACTGTAAAATATAGATCTTGAATGAAAAAATGTAAAGAATATTAAAATTATTAAAATATAATTAATTTTAAAAAAAAATATATATATATATAACGTCATGTCGTGCACGTGTGCGGGTGATTGTAAAATGTTAAGAACGATAATGAATTGATAAAAATCCTAAAATTAGAAAAATTATTAATAAATTATAAAAAATAAAAATATGACAAAAAATTGATCAAAACCCTAAAGAAAGGATAATTATCAATAATTTATCAAACAATTGTAAAAAGATGTGAAAATTATGTTCCGTGCCCTTTAACGAACAGAAAGCCTAAAGACGTTAATTTTAGACACGGAGAGCAAAAATTGGGTGTCAACAGTTGCCACTTTTCATTTGAGGACGATGTAGAAGTCTGCAAATGAAAACGTTGATGTGTAGCCAATTTTGCTCGACAAAAATGATTTGAAGAAAATTCGAACAAACTCCAATTTAAAGTTACCAACATACCTGAAGTTGTATGAGGATCAGATCAATGTAGTTCAAAAAATTAAGCAAAT
>NW_025895892.1:0-1225 GCF_002878395.1 Capsicum annuum
AAAGGAAAAGCAATACTTAGATGCTAGTTTGGTCAGACTGAAGGAGTCAGTGAAGGACCAAAAAGTAGAGGTTTTCTCCCAAGGGGGAGATGGTGTGTTGAGATTGCAGGGTAGATTGTGTGTCCCAAATATTAATGATCTGAGACAGAGAATTATGGCTGAAGCGCATGGGGCGCGATATTCTATTCTTCCTGGTGCCACCAAGATGTACCGAGATTTGCGGTAAATCTATTGATGGAGTGGCATGAAGAAAGATATAGCAGCATTTGTAGCTAAGTGTGTAACATGCCAACAGGTTAAGGTTGAACACCAAAGACCTGGTGGTATGATACAAGAGTTTAGTATTCTCACCTGGAAGTGGGAATAGATAAATATGGACTTCGTGATTGGTTTACCTCTTTCCCGATGCCATCATGATTCCATTTGGGTTGTGGTTGATAGGTTGACTAAGTCTGCTTATTTCACTCCTATTCATACTTCATATACTGCTGAGGATTACGCTAGATTATATATCCGAGAGCTGGTCAGACTACATGGAGTTCCCTTGTCTATCATTTTGGATAGAGGTACTCAGTTTACTTCATAATTTTGGAAAGCTTTTCAGAAGGTTCTTGGTACCCAAGTGCTTTTGAGTTCTGCTTTTCAACCGCAGATCGATGGTAAGGCTGAGTGGACCATCTAGACCTTAGAGGATATGTTGAGAGCTTTTGCACTTGACTTTAAGGGGAGTTGGGATGACCACTTACCGTTGATAGAGTTTGCTTACAATAACAGTTTTCACTCTAGTATTGGCATGGCTCCGTTTGAAGCCTTATATGGGAGAAAGTGTAGATCACCCATAGGTTGGTTCGAGGTGGGTGAAACGGCTGCAAGTGGTCCTGATTCGGTATTTGAGGCTATGGAAAAAGTTAAGTTGATTATGGAAAGGTTGAAAAATGCACAGAGTTGTCAAAAGTCATATACGGATGTTAGAAGGAGAGACCTTGAGTTTGAAGTTGGTGACCTAGTGTATCTGAAAATTTCACTCATGAGGGGGGTAAAGAGATTTGGAAAGAAGGGGAAGCTTAGTCCCCATTATGTTGGTCCTTACAAAATTCTTAGCCGTGTTGGTAAGGTAGCTTATGAAGTCGAGTTGCCTTCCGAGTTGTCCTCTGTTCATCTAATATTCCATGTCTCCATGCTTAGAAAGCATGGAGACATGGAATATTAGATGAACAGAGGACAA
>NW_025895893.1:0-4652 GCF_002878395.1 Capsicum annuum
TGATTATGTGTGTTGGTTGAAGTATATGTGTGTAGTATTTGTGTGATGGTTGGTGATTATGTTGTTGAGGTTGATGTTATCCAAGAAGGGATATTTGTATGTTTGTGGAAACTATGGTGGTGTGTGATGTATAAATATATGAAATGGGTGATTGAATACTTGTAATCCCGATGAATCCACCTATGCCTAAGAAGTACATGTAAAGTGTTTGTGAAAATACCTAAGAGACTAGAGATTTTTTCTTTATAACATAATAGGTCCAAAATTAATTGATTATGAATATATGATGATTACAATTGTTAAGCCTTGATATATACTATTATTCCATTATTTCCTAGTTATGACTTGATAATTGTTATTGGGAATTATATATTCGTACTATTGATTGATATGTCAAATATTTTCTAAATGTGAGTTAGACTATTAATTGAGAAATTTGGATGTCGAAGTTGAAGGATGATGGTGTTGTGGTGCATAAAATTGAGCATTAAACCTATGCCCTAAATGGTGCATGTAAGGTGATTGCTAAAATGCCTATGTGAAGAAGAATTAAGTATTTGACATGTTTGTTTTCCAAATTATGATTTCATGCCATATCCATATGCTTAACTTATGTCTACCATATGTTTGACAAAATATTTAAGAGAATAGAAAACTATTCATTGTGGTTCATTAGGTCTTAAAAGATAAATTCATGCTTTGTTCCTATGGATAGTTGATTTCCTTGAATTTGTGGTGTGTTGTGGGTGAATGATGGAATGCCATGATGAATTATTAAGGTAACTATAATGTTTGTGTGTAGTATTTGCTGTGGACACAAAGCTTGCTCCCCAGGTGTTCGATTGGATGCTTATATGAAGAAATGAAGCCATTTGATTTGCTAAGTGTGAAGTCCTCAATTATGTGTTGCGTATGATGGCCTATGGGCATGTTGTGTATGATTTATCTATCTTGTGTTACTTTATGCTATTATGTGCTGGGGGTACGTATGCCCGAAATAGTCTGCTGGTCTAGAGCTGAGTCAGTTTCATGGTAATCTCAATCGAGCGATGAAGAATGAACTCCCAGTTAGTTTCAAAACTTGGGGAAAACTCAGTAATCTCGGAAATCATTCTTTATCGAATACTCGGGTCATGAAGCCTTAAAATCTTACATATCAATTCACTCTGTTACAGACCTCTGTACATTTTATGAGATAGTAAGCTTATCTTAAAAGTAAGTGGCATTTAGAAATACTCCGTCTGAGAATGAAATCAAGCGAACTCTGTCATATTGATAAAGTATCAAAATTGTGAACAGATTCAGTTCAGTTGAGTACTGTTAAGAACCGGTTAAGTGTCTTTCAGTTGGGAGTAGGATTCAGCACCGAGCGAGCTAAGGATGGGAACAATCCTGCGAGTAGAGGGTTTGATTCCTGGTACTGATCCTTATGCTCCAGAACTACGTCGCCAGTGTACATTGAGACATCTATCCTACGAGTAGAGGGTTAGGTGAGGTGGTTGTCCTACGGGTAGAGGGTCCCACCGTTCTCGTTTGAGGTCCTGATAGTAGAGGGTCCTATGTAGTTGTCTTTACTGGTGGTGCGGTATTGATACCCTTCTAGCTGGGGTACAGGTTGGATCCCACTTGTGGCAAGTGGGGCATGTCGGTTATGTGATCACTCCCACAATTTCAGTAATAGTCTTAGAAAAAAACTTAGTTAATGTGCAGAAGTTGAGGCTGTCAGATACAGGCCTCCCAGTATTTCTATCATTATCATTGAGTAGAGAGACTTCCTACGAGATGAGGGTTTCTCTCGAGCTTATTTACCCATTATCATTATCACTGAGTATAGAGACTTCCTGCTAGATGAGGGTCGATCTTAGATTAAGTTGTTCAGTGTTCCAGAGTTGGTGAATTTAAATATCAAATATCAGTAATATCAGTTGTCTGATTTCTCAGTATGGATAAGTATAGAAGTCAGCTCTAGTAGCTTCAGATACTCAGTATCTTATTATCAGTATTATTATTTTGGGTGTCAGTGTTCAAAATGTAACATTCGGTGTCATGATAATTTCAGTTGTACTTTATGCATCCATGGGTGTATTGTTGATCAGGCATGTTTTAAAATTGGTAACTGCAGAGTTTCTATATATGTTTATTTCAGCGAATATATATTATTCAGATTATTATGTTTATGCATAAGCCTTATATTTCACCTTACCCTATCCTTGCATACTCGGTACATTCTTTGTACCGACGTATTCATGCTATGGTGTTTTCCCCACCATAGGTTTAGAAGAGCGAGATGCAGAGTATATTTAGCTGTCAGATCTTGTTGTAGTGGGTGCAGTAGTGATTTCTCATCATCCGAGGATATTCTATTTCAGTGTTTTGATGATTTTAGTAGACAGAGTTAGTTGGGGAATTGTCCCTTCAACTCCACAGTTCAGACAGTGTAGAGGCTTTTCAGACAGATGTATTGATATTTAGTTTTCAGTATTGTATATTTAGATGTTTGAACCTTATGGCAAGATTTATCCAGTTTCTGCATTTATCATATTATATTTTGTAGTGAATACATATGGATATCAGTGAAGGGTTAGGTTATGGTCCCTCGGGGTCACTAGCACCGTGTGGTGTTTCGATTCATGGGAATCGGGGCGTTACAAACTTGGTATTAGAGCCTAAGGTTCAAAAGTGTTCTAGAGAGTCTGAAAAGCCACATCTAGTAGAGTCTTGTACAAGAGTGTGTTGCCTGCCACATTCATGTACGGGAGGCTGTGGGATGTTTAGAAGAGTTTCCATTCGTTCATGATCCAGATCGTGCTATAGCAAGATTTTCCAAGAGAGTTATGTAGACCCTTGTAATGATCTACTTATGTTAGATTTACCTTACTCTTAAGGTAACAGAAGTATTGAAGCCAAAGTCTTTCAGATAGAACTTTCTCTGACGGTCCCCCCAGATAGTTTCGGGATAGTGTTCTCTACAGTGACAGAGTATGCCTGATGGGGTTACCTGTTTATATGGTGAATGAATAGGCTTGAGATTGAATATGTAAGAATCTAAGTGCGGAAGTTGGGAATTATATGTGTTAATTGATAGAGATATAGCTACGATTCTCATGGTATGGAGAAGTATAAGTTTAAGAGTTGTGATATTTGAAGTCTAGAATGAGAATAGTATGTTTATTAAAGATTTGTGGATATTCATGTTACGTTTTAGAAGCTAAGCTCGAATTTTTGAAGAATGTAAGTTTGTGGACTCCAAACTAAGTAATAAGATGTGAGTGTGGTTTAGAAGGCTATGAAGAAATCGAAGCAGATAATGTGTTTAGTGAGAAAAGTAGGTGTTGAAAAGAGTGTGTGTATTTGACGAAGATTGTAGAGACTAAGGAAAGATAATAGTTGTATTCAAAGAAGAAGCATTGGTATTGAATTTATGTTTTCAGGTGTAGTCTTTCTGGATGAATTAAGTTATCATTTTATTAACCATTGTGCCTCAGAATCTAGAGTACATTAGTTGTAGTTCATTTCGGGGTTTAGCCAAGTGTTCAAAAGTGTCTGACGATGACTCAAAGCTAAGAGGAGGATGATAGAGAAAGTGACAAGTCAGGCCCTCAGAATCTGGTAGTGGTGCCAGTAAGTATGGAAAAACAGTAAAGGCAGACAGTTCTCGACCCATTCTTATTTCAGTGAAATATGTCTAGAGGGACCTTGGGTCCCAAGGGGGAGATACCCCATAACGTTATAATAATTGCATGTCCATACTCTTTCTAAGATGTTAACCTCATTGTTCCTTGCATTTCTAGTTATGCTTTCGAGAATTTGGTATATTAGGTATATTCGTATTTCATAAGCACATTCAATAGAAAGAAACTCGAATTGTGGGCATGTTTGAATATGTATTAAAGATATTGGTTGGGTTATAATTTTGTGCATTTGAGATGCATGTGTGTTGTGAAAATTTACCCATGAGTGGGTTGTTGAATGTTTTATGCGATAGATGTGCATGACAAGTGAACGTACGCAGAGTATTGGTTGCTTCAATTGTGTGATTATGTTTTGAGATGTGTTGCTGTGTTGAATAAACCCAGTCGATTTGTGTTCTTGATCTGGCCTTCACATTCGAGGACGAATATTTCCAAGGGGGAGATGATGCAATACCCCAGAAAATTTTTCGTCGAAATTTAGTGTGTAAACGTATTGGATCCTATCTTTGAGAATGATTTGTAATTTTTTTGTGTGTCAGTTCTAGGATTTCGACCCACCTTTTCGTAGATCATCGAATAAGATTTCCAATGATATGTGGATCACCCAAAACGGACACTCGAGCGATGAGTTACGACCACTCCAATCAAACTAAGACCATTCCGATCGAACTGTGAACAGTAAAATGTGCAGGGAAAAAATTACTGCTGCCAGGCGAGTTTTTGGTCAACTTCAAAGGATCATAACTCCTTGTACATAATGAACTGTGTGAGCTGCTATATATCAACGGAAAGCCCTGAGAGTCTTCTTTCCAATAAAATTTTTTTCATCTAATTTGGAGATCAGAGTAAAAAGTTATGGCCAATTTACTTCAGCCTATCGGATAGATCATTGAAGGACAGATTCGGATTTTATTTGTTTCTTAGGGGCATTTTGGTCTTTCACCACTCTTTTAAACCTCT
>NW_025895894.1:0-2002 GCF_002878395.1 Capsicum annuum
GAAGAGTTTATGAATCTGAAGCAAGGCAGTACGAGTGTCCAGGAGTACACTTTGAAGTTTAATAAACTAGCCCGCTATGCACCAGAGTTGACTAGTAATATGAGAGCCCAGATGAGGAAATTTGCATTCCGCCTTTCTGATAACCTGGTGCTTGAGTGACAGGGGGAAATGTTGAATAAGGAGTTAGAATTTTCTAGGTTGACCATTCATAAACAGTAGGTAGAAGAGAAAAAAAAAAGATCTCTGAAGCTAGGGAGGTGAAAAGACAAGCGAAAAGAGCCAGATCAGCCGACCAAAGTCACAGTCAGCCTCAGGGAGGTAAGTGGGGAAATAAATGGTAGAAAAGAAAGAATTAGGGTAATGCGCAATCTACTGCCAGTGCCCTAGTACCCAACCACCAGCAGACAGACGATCTCAGAGTTTTCAGACTAACCATGAAACCAGAGCTCAGGATACTCAGTCACAGGGTAGTGTGGCTCAGCAGCATCGTACTTTTCTACGGTGTGAGACTTGTGGTAGAAATCATCTGGGAAAGTGTCAATTGGGCTCGTTAGTGTGTTATTCATGTGGTCATCCGGGTCACTTTCAGAGGGAATGTCCATCTGCTAGAAAGAATGTTGGTGGTGCAAAGTCTCAGGCAAATGCTTTGGCACCAACCCCACCTCAGAAGGGCGCCACATCAGCTGTCGAGAACAGTCGCAATTGGTTATATGCTTTGACCAACCGCCAGGAGGCGAAAGCTTTCCCAAATTTTGTTACCGGTACGTTACAAATTTTTTCCCGTGATGTCCATGTGTTACTTGATCCCGGGTCTACTTTATCCTATTTGACCCCTTATGTGGCTGTTAGTTTTGGGTTTGAGCCCAGTGTAATTTCTGAACCCTTTTCTGTTTCCACCCCGATGGGGGATTCTATTGTTGCTAAGAGGGTGTACAGGGGTTGTGTTGTGACTGTTGGTAGCTGGGATACGTTAGTAGATCTCATAGAGTTAGATATGGTTGCTTTTGATGCTATCTTGGGAATGGATTGGCTCCATTCATGCTATGCCACATTAGATTGTAGAACTCAAAGGGTCACTTTTTCTTTCCCGAATGAACCAGTGATAGAGTGCGAAGGACATTCTTTAGCACCCAGAGGGCACTTTATATCCTATCTCAGAGCCCGCAAACTCATTTCTAAAGGTTGCTTGTACCACCTTATCCGAGTTAAGGACTCCGATGCCGAGAGTCTTCCTCTTCAATCTGTTCCTGTAGTAAAAGAATTCCCAGAAGTCTTTCCAAATGATCTCCCAGGAATACCACCTTATAGGGAGATTGAGTTTGATATTGATGTGTTGCCAGACACTCGTCCTATTTCTATTCCGCCATATAGAATGGCTCCTGCAGAACTAAAAAAGTTGAAAGAACAGTTAGCTGATCTCCTAGATAAGGGTTTTATACGCCCCAGTGTGTCTCCTTGGGGTGCGCCTATACTTTTCGTTCGAAAGAAAGATGGTTCTCTTCGTATGTGCATAGACTGCCGTCAGCTGAATAAGGTCACGATTAAAAACAAATATCCTCTTTCTAGGATTGACGATCTTTTTGACCAGCTTCAGGGTGCCAAGTGTTTTTCAAAAATAAACCTTCATTCGGGTTATCATCAGTTGAAAGTTAGGGAGTCAGACATACCCAAGATAGACTTCCAAACCCGATATGGTCACTACAAATTCCTAGTCATGTCCTTCGGGTTGACTAATGCCCCTGCAGCCTTCATGGATCTTATGAATAGAGTATTCCGTCAGTTTCTTGACTTGTTCATCATTGTATTTATTGATGATATTCTGATCTATTCAATTTAGTTTTTAATATGTAAGTCGTTTCACCAAATCATATTAATAATATATTTTTAATATTTATTTTTCGTTGTCATTTGAATTATCACCGTCTTAATTTGCAAATTTTAAGCTTCTGTATGATACCCTCTCAATTTTGAACCCAAGAGAATTAAAATTATTAGGGCATCA
>NW_025895895.1:0-1165 GCF_002878395.1 Capsicum annuum
GTAGAATATATTTTGCAATAGATTACCAATCTTTCTCTACTGAAAATACAACAAAAAGATAAAATGTTGTATTTAGATCCTTTTTTTTTTTCTAATTTACACATTAATAAAATCACCAGTTTTATTTAAGTAACACTAACACACACAACACATAAATCCCGGATAGTTTCAGCAATATTACATTAAATCTCGGATAGTTTGCTAATTACATCTTATCTCAAAATTTCAAATTGTGATACATATGTTAAGCACTGATACATATGTGGACTAGTGATATATATAGCATATGTATCACTAGTAAATATGAATCCGGGGTTTTATGTAATTTTTTAAAACATTAAGGGATATTGTGTAATATGGAGTCTTAAATATGGGATTTGTGTAATTTTTCCTTTTAAGGGATTTGAACAGTCGTGGCTTTTTGTTTGACTAAGTCCAGTCCCTTCCAATTCAATCATTTTATAAATAGGTCCCTCCGGCCTCCTCACTCACTCTCACTTACTCTTGTTCATTCTACTATACTTACAATACTAATATATCAGATCCAGATTCGTACAATAAGGTTCATATCGAGTCCTTGCAGGAACTTCAAAGGCAGTTTGATGAACTCTAGAGAGATTCAGCCGACTTCCAAGTAAGGCTGAGGAGGGCCCTGCTACTGCCGGATGAAAATTGTCAGGTTGACAATAATAACAGTAATAATAATAATAATAATAATAATAATAATAATTAGGTTATGTTTTTTCTTTTTTTTTAGCGTATGTATTTCCCTTTTTTATATCCGATCTATGTATAAGGGATTCAAAAAAATCCATGTATATGTTTGGTTTGGTTTGGTTTGGTTTGGTTTGGTCGATTTTGAATTTTTAATTCTTATTCAATATTTAATTATCATTCTATTTATTCCCTATTCTCAACATGTCGTCGGTTGGAGTTAGGGATACGGTCATGATGAGAAATTCTCCTAAAAGTGGTTCGTTAATAAATAATAAGGAACTAAATGATATTATAATCGTAAAAGAAAGATTATTTAATTTTAAAAAAGTCACAACATTGGATTAATTTAATTAAGATATATATATGATGATATGATTTTTAAGAAAAAAGTTAATGAATAGTCGTGACTGTGACTTTTGTCTAAACACATTCAACAAATAAACAAAAA
>NW_025895896.1:0-1311 GCF_002878395.1 Capsicum annuum
GCCACAAGCACACCCAGACCTCGGGCCCACCCCCTAAACCGTGGAATATAGTACACCGATTTATCCCAAAAATGCCTCGTTTGTCCTGTTTGTCCCATTTGTCAACTTAAATGGCCACAAAAGATTAAACGGACTATACAGGGATGATCCCCAACCACTCTGGCATGCCCCGATTAATTTTTTACCTATGACACGCCTATACCCCAGGCCTACCCCTAAAACCGTGGTTTATTGCACATCGATTTAGCCTGAAGATGCGTCATTCGCACTGTTTTGCCAGTTTGTACCCCAAATAGCCATAAAAAATTAAAAGGACCATACTAGGATGATCCCCAACCTTCCTGGCATGCCCCGGTCAATTTTTGGCCAATAGCACGCCTGGACCTCGGGCGTACCCCAGAAATCGTGGGCTATAGCACACCGATTTTGGTCGAAAATGCTCCGTTCGCACTATTTTCCCCGTTTGTCCACCCAAATACCATGAAAAATTAAATGGACCACACTGTTATGATTCCCAACCTGACTGGCATGACCCAATCAATTTTTAGCCCATAACACGCCAAGATCCCGGGCCCACCCCTGAAACCGTGGGCTATAGTGCAATGATTTAGCCCAAAAATGCCCCGTTAGGGCTGTTTCGCCTGTTTGTCAACCGAAATGGCAACAAAAAATTAAACGGACCACACTGGGATGATCCCCAACCTTCGAAGCATGCCACGATTGGTTTTCAGGACATAGCACGTCCATACCCTGGGCCCACCCCTAAAATCGTGGGCTATAGCACACCGATTTGGCCCAAAAATGCCCCGTTCGCTCTATTTTGCCCGTTTGTCCATCCAAATAGCCACAAAAAATTAAACGGACCATACTGAGACGATACCCAACCTCCATGGCATGCCCCAATAAATTTTTGGACAATAAAATGCCTGAACCCCATACCCACCCCCAAAACCGTAGGTTATAACACACCGATTTTGCCGAAAATGCCCCATTCGCGCTCGTTTTGCCCATTTTTCCCACTAAATGAACGCGAAAAATTAAATAGACCATACTGGGATGATCCCAAACTTTCTCGACATACCTCGATCAATTTTTGGCCCACAGCACGCCCGAATCCTAGGCCCACTCCCAAAATCGTGGGCTATAGCACACCGATTTGGCCTAAAAAGGCTCCGTTTACTACGTTTCGCCCATTTTTCCTCCCAAATAGCCACAAAAAATTAAATGGACCATACTGGGACAATCTCCAACCTTTTTGGCACACCCCGATCAATTTTTTCCCACTGCACACCCAGACCTCGGGCCCCCCCC
>NW_025895897.1:0-1268 GCF_002878395.1 Capsicum annuum
ATGAAACAGGTTCTGTCAAGATTCGATAAACCGGCAGAACCATCTATCCGATCTCAAAGGAGAAATCTCCGTCCTAAAGGGAGAAATCAAGAATCTAAAACTTCGGCTTGACCAGGTAGAACTTAATGTTCTTACAGATCAAGTCCTCAAAAGTATTTCTCCCCCTGAGAAGAATTCTCCCCCAGAGTCTCCCACGACTTTTCCGATCATCTCGAATGATCATCTTAAAGAACCTGAGTCTAGCTCTTTTCCGGACCACGAGTCTCCCTCCACCTCCGGCAAGGCTATCTCTGCCATAAAGGCTTACAGCGAGCATATAGCCGTGAAAATCATCATAAACAAAGACTTCGTTCTTAACAGAGTCGCCCTCTTCGATACAGGAGCAGATAGTAACTGTATCGTTAAAGGTCTAGTACCTACAAAGTACCTTACAAAGAGTACCTCTCGCCTTTACTCTGCAACGGGAGAAAAAATGACAATTCATTATCAACTCCCCAAAGCTCATGTCTGCAACAATGGCATTTGCCTTGTTAATGACTTCGTCATCACCGAAGATATCACAGAAGATATCATTCTCGGCATCAGGGTTATTTTTGTCCGAATTCCCTAATGCATTTTGGGAAAGGAAGAAACACTTAGTTGAACTTCTTTATATCCCCGGATTCGATGAACAAAGTATTCCCACTAAGGCCAGACCCATCCAAATGAACCATGAGATGATGGAAATCTGTAAGAAAGAAATAGATCATCTCCTAAAAAATGGTATCATCAGACGCTCTAACTCCCCCTGGAGTTGCTCTGCCTTTTATGTTAATAACAGCGCAGAAAAGGAGCGCGGAACCCCTAGACTTGTGATAAATTACAAGCCTTTAAATGCCGTCTTGAAATGGATTCGACATCCGATTCCTAATAAAAGGGATCTTCTCAAGAGAACCTTCAAGGCCAACCTTTACAGTAAATTTGATATGAAGTTAGGATTCTGGCAGATTCAAATAGCTGAAAAGGATAAATATAAAACAGCATTCAATGTCCCGTTTGGACATTATGAATGGAATGTTTTGCCTTTTGGTCTCAAAAACGCTCCTTCAGAGTTTCAAAATATTATGAACCACATCTTCAATCCCTATACTTACATGTCTATTGTTTATATTGATGATGTGCTTATTTTCTCAGAGAACATTGATTCTCATTTCAAACATCTAAATACTTTCTTCAAGATTGTCGGTTAATATCTAAATCATTTAGAAGTTGGATAATTTCCAAAGAAT
>NW_025895898.1:0-1285 GCF_002878395.1 Capsicum annuum
GATCAATTTTTAGCCCTTAGCACACTGGGACCCCGAACCCACCGCTAAAATCGTGGGCTATAGCATATCGATTTGGCCTGAAATGCATCATTTGCGTCGTTTGTCCACCCAAATATCCACGAAAAATTAAACTGAACACACTGGGAGGATCTCCAACCTCCTTGGCACATCCCGATCGATTTTTCGCGCACAACACACCTGAACGCCGGGCCCACCCTCGAAATCGTAGGCTATAGCACATCGATTTAGCCCGAAGACATCCAAATGGCAACGAAAAATTGAACGGACCACACTGCGACTATCCCAAAGATTCCTCACACGCTCCGGTCAATTTTTGACCCTTAGCACGCCCAGACCCCGGGCCCATCCCCAAAATTGTAGGCTATAGCACAACGATTTGGCCTAAAAATGCCCCATTTGCGTCGTTTTGCCTATTTGTCCACCCTAATGGCCACAAAAAATTAAATGGACCACAATGGGATGATCCAAATCTCCCTAGCATGCTCCGATCGATTTTCAGCTCAAAGCACGCTCGGACCCAGGACCCACCCCCAAAACCGTGGCCTATAGCAGCCTATTTAGCTTGAAAATACCCTGTTCGCACTGATTCACCCGTTTGTCCACCAAATGGCCACAAAAAATTAAATGAACTACACTGGCACGATTCCCAACCTCTTTGGCATACCTCGGTCGATTTTAGACCCACAGCATGCCTGGACCCCAGGCCCACCCCCAAAACCGTTGGTAAAGCACACTGATTTGGCTTGAAAATTTGTTGTTCGGGCCGTTTCGCCTGTTTGTCCACCAAAATGGCCACAAAAATTTAAATGGACCACACTGGTAAGATACCCAACCTCCCTGGCATGGCCCGATCAATTTTCGACTCCAGCACACCCAAACCCTGGGTTCACCCCCAAAATCATGGGCTATAGCACACCGATTTATCCTGAAAATGCCTCGTTCGTGTCATTTCACCCGTTTGTCCACCCTAAAGGCCACAAAAAATTTAATGGTCCATATTTGGACGATCCCCAATCTCCCTGACACGCCTCGATCGATTTTTTACCCACAGCACACCCGGACCCCGGGCCTACCCCCAAAACCTTGGGCTATAGCACACTGATTTCCCCCATAAATAACCTGTTTTGTCCATTTGTCCACCCAAATGGCCACGTAAAATTAAACGGACCACACTGGGACGATTCCTAACCTCCCGGGCAAGCCTCGATACTGGGACGATCCACAATCTCCTTGGCATACCTGGGTAAATTTTCTGCCCACAACA
>NW_025895899.1:0-1444 GCF_002878395.1 Capsicum annuum
GGGGTGGGGTGGGGTGGGGCTGTGTTGCTGCAGCATTAGTTTGTCGGCAGGGTGGGGGAGGGGTATTGCTGCAGCAATCTTGGGGTGGTGGTGGGGTGGCAACAATCTTGGTGGGTGGGGTGGGGTGGTGTAGGGTGGGGTACTTGGAGAAGATGATGTTTGGGGGTTATTTATTTATTAATTTTTTATTTAAAATTAAAGTTAATTATTTAAAAATTAATTTTTTTAAATTATAATTTATGTAAAATTATTATTTTAAATAAGAATGCCACATGCCTTTTTTTAATTGGTTGTATGTCATGTCAGCAAACGTGTGTATTACACACACTTTGCTAAATCAATTGATTGTAAAAAAAATCAATTGATTGTAAAAAAAAAAAAAGGGTCAAAATGACACATTTAATAGCTGGTTGAGATGTTAAAATGAACATGATCCAGTTAAGATGTCAAAGTAAAAGATCGTGCCAAGTTCAGGAGGCCTGATGATGGATTTGACCTTTAATTTTTATAATTCTATCATGCATACAATAAATCATAATTAAAACAAGATAGGATTATATCACAATGTCTAAAGACACAATCTAATAAGCCATAGGATGAAATAGTTGAATCATAATCATGTACCACATAAATTAAAATGATTAAAAGAATTCCTTCACAGTTTTTTTACTCTAAATATTTAATAATTTCAAGAATCGCAGCCACCTTAAAAAATCATTCAATTTTTATAAAAAGTGATTCAAAAAGAATCTACCGATATCATAAAAAGTGATTCAACTTTACTCTTAACAGCTTTTTCTATTGAAAAATTCTTTGTTCCTATTTTCAGAAAGAAAAAAAAAAATAGAATCTACCGACAAATTTTGAGTCAATCATGCCACACAAAAATGTAATTAATTTATGAATATATATATATAATTTATATCTATATCTATATTTATAATCTATATCTATAATATATATATATATATATATATATATATTATAATATATTAAAAATCTGAAGGCATTTGAAAAGTGAATTGAACTTTTTATCCTTCATTAAAAGAGTCTGTTTTAGACAAAACCGTCTTTTACCATTTTTCCTAAAATTTAATTCTTCAAAATAAATATATAAATTTTTTTAAGAATTAAATTCTTCCCAAATTTATTTTGTGTTGTACGTGGTTTCTTTCACCAAAAAAACACCCTAAATTTCTCCATAATTAACCTTTACCAAATTTAGTTTTTCCTCATTTTTTATACGTTTTTTTCCTTCTTGTAAAACACACGGCCTTTTTTTTTATTTAATCCTATTTGGTTCCTACTTGGTTTCTTTCAACCCAAAAACACCCTATATTTCCCTACAATTAAATTCTTTCCAAATTGTAAAACATGCGGCCTTTTTTTTATTTACCCCTATTTGATTCCAACTTGATTTCTTTCAACCCAAAAACACCCTATA
>NW_025895900.1:0-3355 GCF_002878395.1 Capsicum annuum
AATTTTTTTTTGTAAGATATCTTTTTTATCGGATTTTAGAAGCAATAAGAATAGTACTTTTAGTTTCTCTCAAGACTTAAGAAAACTTGATGATGAAAATACTATTCATATTAACAGTCCAAATTAAAAGATCACTATTATATTCTATAATATCAATAATAGTAATTTGACCAACAAGATTAGGAAGAATACTATGTAATTTGTCGGAGTTTTATGCCCCATTACTGATGAATTCAGAGATTTTTGTGTTTTTATTTTTGAAATGACAGGAATTAGGTAAAAATTAATCAATTGGTCTAGAACCAAGCCCATTATACCATCAAAAGAAAATATTATCTTTGAAAACTTTTCAAACAATATGCTTTTCACAAAGATCTCTTGAATCAAGAAGTCTTATCCAAATATGAGATTGTCATGAAATTAATTTTTTGCAAAATGGGATAAGTTATTGGACAATATTTTTTTTCAAGAAAATTTTTCTAAATAGAATCTTTAGTTTTAAAATTTCACCAGATATTAGCCCTAAAAACACGACTTATATATTAGCTGGATCTATAAACAATCCTTCCTTTTGAGATAGGGAAGTAAAGTTTCTTCGTTCCAAACAATCCAGAACATTTTATTTTTATCATTTTTGTTACATCAGAAAAATTAGCGAAAAATTATTTAAGTTGTCTAGTAGTAATTTTAGGAAGATCAGTCACATATAGAATATATAAGAGAATAGAATATAAAACAGATTTGACCGAAATAACCATATCTCTAGTATAATATCATGTTACCTTGCCAGCCTTAAATTCAATTAACTATTTTAGAGATTAATTTTTCCAAGTAAATAGTTTTTTCCTTCTATATATTATAAATAGGAGCTCCTAAATAGTTGAAGGGGAAACTTTGTTGCTCATAGCCAATAACTTTTTTGGTATTATAAATAATTGATTATGAAGTATTTGGGTCAAATACGAAAGTCCATATAATATATTGTACAAACAAATTTATTAGATGCTCTCATACTAATCACAATTCCTACTTCAAACAATATCTACAACTATGTGATTTTACTGTGCCTTAAGTAATCAATAAAGTGCATACGAGTTAAAATATGTCGGTTTCAGAAAGGCTCCTATTTCAACTCAATCAATCAAAAGGATACTTTCCAAAAAAAAAACATGCATTAAAACGAACATGAAAGAACCATGTGGATTAAGAAGAAGCCCGATCCATAATCTATATTTACACGCCCCTCTTCTAGATCAGTGCCACGCAAGCACAATGTGGTCACCATATCAGGTGCCAAGAACCACAAATACACCTCTCGTATGCTTCTTATGACCAGCACATGCTCTTCCATGTGTCTCTCTCCTATTAGCTGGTCAAATTCAATTCAAAATTCAAGGTTTCTTAATATTCCGATCTACCTTTTTTAATCCGTTTAATCTATTCAAAATACCTTTAAAGTTTTAAAATACTCTAGGGTTTTCATTTTTTCTCAAAATAGCCACAATTCCTATTCAATCTCTCTCATCATCTTTCTTTCCTTGATTTGTAATGGCAGAAAGTCGATCTGACTTTTTCTCTCTTTTACGAAAGATTTTGACCTTTATTTATTGCAATCAAAGGTGTGTAAGGTCATTTTAAGTAATTATTTATGAAAAATCTTCACGAAATATTGAGATTTTAATCTAGATATATTAAAATCTCATTACACACATACAAGGTATTCTCTCTGCTGGATTCCCTTTTTCTTAGGCCTTTTTAGGTAAAGTATCATCTTATTTTTTTCTCTTTTCTGATCCAATGACGAATTCTTCCAAAGCCTTCAACGTCCAGATTCAAGAGTTTATTGACTTGAGTTTGAAATTCTAATTCCACTTAAAAAATTTTGAATTTCCAAACATCAATTTTATTCTTTATAAGTATCGGTTTTTGACATTCATTTTGATTCACATTTTGAATTACTAGGTCACATTCTAAATTCATCATTTTAATCAAACCTACTTTAAATTTTTGTTTCACCTTTCTACTAAGATGGTGGATCTGAAAGTGTTCAGAGTCAAGGCCATTGACATTCAAAAATAGATCTTTGATCAAAATTATTTATATTTATTGTTCCCGAAAAGGTCAGTGAACATTAATCCCCCTTTTTACCATTTTCTCCCATTTTATGTTAAAATGTCTTAAATTGCATTTTAATGCATTCATTTTGATTCAAATTTTGAATACCTATGCGTCACTCTAAATTCATCATTTCAAGTAATCAAATCTACTTTAAATTTTTGTATCACCTTTCTACTGAGATGCACTCTAAATTCATCATTTCAAGTAATAAGATCTACTTTAAATTTTTGTTTCACCTTTCTACTGAGATGATGGATCTGAAGGTGTTTGAACTCAAGGCCATTGACATTCAAGGATAGATCTTTAATAAAAAAACTTACATTTATTGCATCCAAATTGGTCAGTGAGCACCCACCTTTTTTCTATTTTCTCCCCTTATATGTTAAATTGTCTTAAAATGCATGCCCTAAGTTCTGTATGTGTTTTGTATGTGTATCGCTTGATCAAAGTGGTAAATATTTGAAGTAATCATATAAATCCGCCATGATTAAGCTTTAAAATGTTAATTTATTTACCAAAAAAATTCCTGATGGTCTGATGTGTTTCAATTCGTCCGAATTACGATATAAAAAAAATTACTCGAAATTATTTTAGAAATCATTCTCTGTTAAATTAAATTTTAAATGATGAAAGTTAATTTTAGTTGAGGATAGAAAAGGAATAAATTGATAAACGAATTTTCATAACCGATTAATATTTTAGAAATTTGATTAATAATATAAGTCTTGTCTTAGTTAGAAGTAATAAACTTGTGTGTAACCATCATGATAGAACTCCACATAAATGCAAACTTATTGGGCTAAAAGTATATATTATTCAATTTTATGTAAAGAGAACATGTTTCAGAATATTAAAGCTATAATAGTATGATGTTATAACACAATATTAAAAATAGTCAATTCACAACTAATCATCACTTGAAATGAGTAAAGCAAAAAAGGATTTTTTTTTTTTTTTACCATTTACTAAAATGATATTTTCATCTAATTACAAACAATTTCCTATTTCTCCTTTTTGATAAAAGTGCACAAGTTTAACTACTTTCTTCTCCAGTAAACTTTAGCAATTCCTCATATGACTTTCATCTATGCTCAACCATCATATAGGAATTTTCGTAGATTGGTTGCAATAGGTACTACAGGTGAAATAGAAATAATTGTTGTAAATAATCTTCAATTAATGGTGTTAGTGTGCTGGTTAGGCTAAAATTTAGTAAGTTAAAATGGGCTTAGTTAAT
>NW_025895901.1:0-1019 GCF_002878395.1 Capsicum annuum
GATAGCATCTATGAAAGTACATTGGAGAAATCATCAAAGGGAAGATACTACATGGGAAACTGAGGAAGCAATGAAATCTAAGTACCCATATTTGGTCAAAGATGAAGAGGAAGTTCAAGAAATGGAGTTAGAATATTAACAAGTAAGTTTTTTTTATATATGCATAGTATTTATGTGATGATGTGAATATTAATGATGGACTTGAACTTGTTTTGGTTTAATAACTACGCTAACATTCAAGGACGAATGTCCTACAGGGGGGAAGGATGTAATACCTCATATTCAAGTACGTGTATTGGCATATTCAAGTACATATATTGGTCTTATTTATATGGAATTAATTTTTTATTTTATTTATATCGGAATTTGCCCGTCGATGGTTCCATGCAAAGGTTATTGAATAAGCTTTCCAACGATATAAATATTTCCAAAAATGTATAGGTTTTGGATATAATCGAGCACGTTCGAAACTATAAAATGGTGGCCGGGATATTTGGGAACAGTAAATGTGCAGGAAAATTTCCTGCACACAAACTACTGAGGCCAGCTGAATTTTTGGGTCAACATCGAACAATCATAACTCCCTTAATATAATGAACTGAGAGAGATGAGACCTATGAAAAGAAATATCTTTGAGTCTTCTTTCCAATTTAACTGGTTTCATCCAAATCCAACGTCTGAGTAAGGAGGTATACTCGTTTTACTTCAGCCTATCAAAACAAATTTTTAGGGTCAACTTCAAACGACCATAACTCCTTGTACAGGATGAAATGGGTGGCCTACTTTACATGAAATGAAATACCTTTGAATTATCCTTCCAACGACACTAATTTTACCCAAATACAATATCGGAACAAAGAGTTATGGTCGATCTACTTTAGCTTACCAAAACAGTCCACCAGAGGACAGATTTGACATTATTTAAATTTTAAAGGCATTTTGGTCATTTTCTATTATATTCAAAAACTCATTTTCATCATCAATCATTGAGGAATAACAAACCCTAGCCAAATTTGACC
>NW_025895902.1:0-4085 GCF_002878395.1 Capsicum annuum
AATATAAAATCTTCCATTGACTCGGCAGGGAAGCCTCCAACCCAAGTGTGCCGCAAGGGTTGGAGTCTATGACTCTGCTACGCCACACGGTCGTCGCCAGCGTAAAAATAATATACCCAAATCAGCAAATCACGATTTTAGGCTAAGAGCTACTTGAACTCAAACCTTCTTCGGGTAGCCACCTAACCCCCTTTAAGCTCAATTTTAACTCTTTAAAACATGCATTCTGTGAAATTGAACTATGAAAACATACTTTATTACGGCATACATACTTATGGTATCATCATACCACTAACTTGCAAGTCACGTCTCTAAGCCATTATTAGCATATTACAATCTCTGTTTTCAAAACATAAATTCGGGACCATCATATCAATAAATCATTTCAAAGAACTCTTTCTCTAAAACTAATGTAAACACATGTATGCAACTCTCTTTGTCAAACTTTCAATGATGCAAGGTGGTCATGTCAAATCTCTTAATCTCATGCAAATCTTTCTCCTTTAACAAAATATATTCACATCAACAAACTCCCTATCTTAAATCTCTAAATCATGCTCAAAATACTATGGTATTTGAGTAAACAAATTTCAAGCCATAAATCATGCATTTCAAATCCTTCACATTAATATCATAAACTTAAAGTCATCACAAGAGAGGAATTTCATAAGTTGTGCTCTCAAACAATCTTAAATTTAAATTTTCATACATATACATATACATGTAAATCAATTTAAGGGGGAAAGGCCTAAAGGCCAAATCAACAATACAATTAAACATTCATAATGCATAATAAATCATATATCTCAAAAACCCCTTTCTAAATTCATGCTTGATAATCTTTAAATCATGTCCTAGTGTTTACAAGCCCATGTAGTTTGTAGGATAAACCCCACGCACTTCAATTTAGAAATTTCATGGATGATTCTTGAAGCCTACGATTTGGTTCTTCCAAATCTTCAATCAATCTTGAAAACCCACGGTTATATCTTGAGTTATTTGGGTTTTCTTGTTTGAAACCATAAGGAGTGCTTTTGATGGGTTTAGATAAAAATATCAATAATGAGGTCATTTGGATTAAATCCTGTGTTTATGTTGATAAGGTGGTGGAAAATACCTAATATACCCTTAATGAGATGGACTAAAAATATAACTGGGAGCCCGATTTCATGGGCAGCCACGATGCGCCACAATTGTCGTGGATCACTGGAAATTGACGAGTGGGATTCTTAAGGTCACCGCGATGCGGAGCCATCGCGTTGTCCCACTGTTTGGGACCTACAACTTCAGCGTGACATGCCACAATCACGCTATTCTACTGGAATTTGACAATTTCTAAATAGGCCCCCTCCACGATGCGCCAAGCACCAAAATGACGGTGTTTTACGACTAGAACTTAAATTAGCCATAACTTCTTGCCCGGGTATCGAATTTCGGCGAATCTTATATCGACGGAAAGCACATTCAATTTTCCATATGATAAAAAGTCGAAATTAGGGATATTATATATGGTTTCAACTTTACTCACTTTAAAAGTAAAAAAAGAGACTAACCTTCTTTGACACAATTCTACTCATTTATCTCTAAGAGCATATTACCATGAGTTACCGCATACGATTTTTGTGGAGTGTTACACTACCACTAATACATCACAACCTCTTCATATTCTTTGACCACCACTGCTATTATCACTTGTAATGATTCCTTTACCACCACTTCAACTAGTACCATCGCTACAATTTATCTATACTAACAACCATCTCCACCATCATAACAAATAACATCTCCAACTAGCACCAACACATCATCAATAAAAATGTATTCATGTTTCAGCCAACACAATCAACACCTTACACTACTAACATCAAGCAACATCACATCACAACAACCACCTCCACCATAAATCGCCACCACCATAACAGTCACTACAATACCAACCATCACAATTATCACCACCAATATTATTAATCACTAACATCAATCTTTGTCACTGCAACCACCATTATAAGCCATCTCCACTATCACTAATAAATATAAATGTTTTTTCTCAATCAAATACTAATAATTTAGTTGTATTAAATTACACACTTTTTAATATATAATTATTTTTTGTTTTAATTTTTTTTTATTTTATTATATATACAAATAATTTTTTTTTACAGATTCAGATGTTGAAAAATAAATAGTCTTAATCATTCAGCTTCTTAATCATTCAGATGTGCTTTCAGATTCAGACGTCCGAATCTTAAAAAAATAAATGGAGCCTAAGTTTTTCTACAGTTAGAGAACTTTTCAAGCCATAAAATTCCCATGCATGCAACTAAGAGTTAAGTCAAGTCAAGAGTTAAACGGGGTGTTACACTATTCCCCCATGGGATCATTCATCTCTGAGTGATGACTTGGGACACAAAAAGCATGATTCAAGCACTATATGGAAAGAAAAGAGTATTATAAGATTTGTACCTTTGATATCATCATCCATGGTTTCAAAAAGCGTTGGGTACCTCGTACGCACATCATCCTCCGATTCACAAGTTGCTTCCTCAGTTTTCTGATTCTTCCACAACATCTTAACCAAAACTATCTTCTTACTTCTCAACTTCCGCACTTGGCGGTCTAAAATAGCAATGGTTTCTTCTTCACAGAATGTCTTTTATGTTAATTTCTTCCATAGGAAACACAAGAGAATGATCCCCAATATATTTCTTCAGCATTGATACATAAAATACAAAATGGATAGAAGCTAAACCCGCTAGCAAATCTAACTCATAAGCAACCCCACCAATCCTCCTCGTAATCTGATAAGGACCTATATAATGAAGACTAAGTTTTTCTTTATTTCCAAATCGCATGACACCTTTCATAGAGAAGACCTTCAGAAATACCCAATAATCAACCTCAAATTCCAACTCTCTTCTTCTAACATCGGTGTAAGGCCTTTGGCAACTCTGAGCTATCTTAAGTCACTCCCTAATGACCTTCACTTTCTCTATCACTTGATGAACAAGATCAGGTCCAAACAATCGGGTTTCATCCACTTCATACCACACAATCGGAGATCTACATCTCCTCTCATAAAGAGCTTTGAAAAGAGCCATCTGAACGCTGGAATGGTAGCTTTTATTGCAGGCGAATTCTATCAATGATAAGTGATCCACCCAACTACCCTTAAAGTCAATTATGGAAGCCCTTAACATATCTTTTAAGGTCTGAATGGTACGTTCTGCTTGACTATTTGTTTGAGGATAAAAGGCGGTGCTAAGGTTTGTTTGGTACCTAAACCTTTCTGAAAAGATCGCTAAAACTAAGAAGAAAATTATGTACCTTGATCAGATATGATAGACACTGGAACCTCGTGCAACCAAACTATCTCTTGGATGTACAATTTAGCATAATAAAGTCCTATCTACAATCACCCAAATAGAATCATATAGGTTTCGGGATCTCGATGGTCCTCTAATAAAATCCATGTTGATCATCTCCCACTTCCACATAGGCAAAGCAATCTCTTGGGAAGTGCCACCTGATCTCAAATGTTCTAACTTAACTTGTTGACAATTCAAGCACTTAGACACAAAGTTAGAAACGTCTCTCTTCATGTTATTCCACACGTAAATCTCCTTAAGATCATAATACATTTTAGTAGTGTCAGAGTGAACAACGTACCTGAAAGTGTGAGCTTCATCAAGAATTCTTTCTCACAGCACATCCATATTCAACATGCATAACCTACCTTGATACCTAAAAATCCCATCACCTCCAATTTCATAAGCCATCACCTTTTGCTGACCAATATCTCTTTTTAATATGCATCAAGATGGGTTCCTCGACCTGCTTCTCCTTAACTTCTGCATATAGGGTGGATTTAGCTACCTCATGAACGAATACCCCTCCATCTTTATAATCCAGGAGTTAAACTCCCAAATTTGCAAGTCGATGAATATCCTTCACCAGATTTCTCTGTCCTTCCTCCATATGAGAAAGATTGCCCATACAGAACTTGCTAAGGGCGTCAGCCACCACATTGTCCTTGATCGGATAATAATACATGCTTATGTTAGAATCCTTCAACAATTCCGGCCACC
>NW_025895903.1:0-2199 GCF_002878395.1 Capsicum annuum
ATGAACCCTTCAAATTACTAATTTATTTATGCAACTATGATAATTAGATGTATTGATGATAGTATAACCAAAACATACTCCCCATGTGTTTGATTAAACGCCTAGGTGAAGGAAAAAGTGCCAATAGAGTATGTTAATATGAAATCCCCATTCATGTACAAGTTAATACATGTCAAGTGTGATAACGCTCAAACTACACCTCTCATGTGAGAATGTAAGCAATCGTTGTCAATATATAACCCAACTAGGTTGGGGTCGAATCCCACAGGGAATATGGTGTGAACTCAAGTTGTTTGTAATTTAATCAACTAATAGTTGGATGTTTCCTGAAATGGGGGTTTTGGAGATTAGCAAATAATTGTTAGTCACTTTAGTTTCAGTGTTTGTAATCAAGAGTTTATGGAAAACCAGAGTTATGTTCACTATGGGTATTGGGATTTGACAGATGCTAGTAATGATTCAAGATTTTTGTGGTAGATAGGAACAACAGATTATCCTTGTCGAATTTATGCCTAAATGTCTCTCGACCTATTTAAGCATTTAACTACCTAATTCTCTCAAACTTAGGGAGTTTATATTTCATAACAGGATGTTATCTCAGGTTAATTAATCTTGCTACAACATTAATTATTAAACGAAAGGTTGATAGCTTCCAAGTCCCTGTTGATAATCCGCTTCTTACTAGGGTTGATTTCTTAGTTCAAGCAAATCACTAGTAAGCAGGACCTATTGCTTGCAACCAATAGATAAAGTGTAAAATAGAGGGATTACCAAGAAGTTACTACCACCGTTAGAATCCTGAACACTAAGTTGCATTACAAACCCAAACCCATAGATCCCATAACTTGGGTTAAGGGATTTAGCTACTCATACTGTAAAGAGTAATACAACTTGTATAATTCATAATGATATGGAATAATACTTATAGGAATAGTGAATATCAACAGTTGTATCTCAGATTTATCAAAGTAGAAATCCCTAAAATATTGATGAAAATCTCTTCAAAGTTAATTGTTTTCCAACCAAGAAACTAGAGAGAGAATGGCAAAATACGTGTGTCCCAAAATAGGTCCAGAACTCCCTTAGAAAACCCTAAACTATGCTTTAAATAGTTCACCCTAATTATGGAAAAAAATTTCAGAGTTCAGCAATTTATCGGATTAAATAATGACATGCGTGACGCCTTATCAGGAGGCTGACAACTTATCACAAATGTTGTTAGCTCCTCTTCAATTCTGACAATTTCTGCTTAAGGCTGATGGAGAATCCTGACGCTTTTCAAAAATATGATGACATATCAGATAATGTCGTCACTTCTCCATCCCATCTCCCATGTTCTATCTAAGGCTTACGGCCTATCACACTTCTGATGGCCTATTACAAATGTTGTCATGAATTTCAACTGAAGACCAATCTCTGTCTAAGGCTGACGATGAAACTGATAACCTATCAGGGTGCTGAAGACTTATCAAGAATGTCGTCATCCATACTTCTATTCTATTTGCTTCTGATTTCAACTCTTTTGATTCCATCCTAGTTGGTTCTTTGGCGTCTTGACTTCCACTACAAATTCAAAGATAAAACAATCAAAAACGACAAAAGTTTCTTAAGAGTTTGTAATTATTCTCAGTTAAAAGCTTCAAACGTGTTAGCATTTTCTCATATATCAACACCCTCAACTTAAAACAATTGTTTGTCCTCAAGCAACTAAAACACAACCAAGAGGATACAAAGTACATTCAGCAGTCAATCATATATATCATCACTAAACATCTTCACCCCTTCCAAGGTCAATCAATTTAGAACAACTGTGTATATTATTGAAGAATCAACAATGCAACACACAGGAATCAAATTATGACATCAATTCAGCAATAACAACCATGCCTGTAACAATATTACATCATCCAAATAAGCTAGTAACTAGCAACGTAACCAGTATGCCCTCACTACAAAGAAGTCCCACTTCACTTATATCAGTCATCACATATGTAACCATGGAGACAATCATAAAACACTCACTCTCTGAATGAAATTCCAATCCATGTATGCCAAGTACCATAGGCTTGCCCTTATTTTCATTACCTAGATCTTTAGACAGGTTAGCTAGGATCACTATAGGTCTTCTCTTTATCTTGTAATGTAGGCTAGGGGCTGGTATGATACTCGATGATATTTAAAGTGACTAAGCCTCCTTGA
>NW_025895904.1:0-1836 GCF_002878395.1 Capsicum annuum
TTAGGTACAATGGCTGCCCATAATTTCAATGCCACATGTGATCGTATCAATGACAATATTGAAGAAATGAAATGACACATTGAAATTATACTCCAATTGTTACCCAAACTCTACCCGTAAAATCCAATTGTCCAAGCACCTTACGTTGAGAGCTTCCCAGAGGAAGTTGCTGCCCAACTTGTGAGTAAAACTTGCCCACCACTTAAGGATATGTGTGATGTGATTAATGAATCTCAAGTGAGTGAAGGATTTCAAGATGTTGGCCAAGGAAAATGGAGTGAACCTATGAGCCTATGTTGTTGTAAAGATTCTAATGTTTGTTTGGCTCGTAGGGTTAATCATGTGCTTGACATATCTTTGAAACTTGATAATGATTCCTTAGAGATTGAAAGTTCCAAATCTGTCCGCGGGTTTGATCATTCACTCTTTAGGCACAATGTCTTGTTTGAAGATAGTTCATTTACTTTTAATGTACCTAATGGTGAAAGTGATGTTGACGGCATGGATTGTCTTGGAAGCTATAGCCTATATGCTAATCCACTATGGTTTGACAACATTCCTCCTCAAGATGGAAATCTTTTCTTGGAAGATGAGAGTACTCTTATGGGCAAGGAATGTGTAGTCTCGAAAATGAGTACTCTTGGTAGTACTCTTGGTGTGCATGATGATCAATTTACTCTTAAATGTAGTTCACTACTTGAGCATGTGAATAGTGTGCTAAAAAATTCTCAAGTTAGTGATGATTTCTATAGAATTGATCTTGATAATGCACATGACTCTTTGAACATCTTGTGTGGTAAAGGCATTGAAATTAGTTTTGTTCATAGAGACTATATGTATGAAAATGTTTTTGTGTGTAAATGTGGGAGTGACATTCTAGGGGAAGAAAGGGATAGCATCGGCTTAGGCCCTTGGCTAACTTTCCATTTGATCCAGGCACCCTCTTGGAATGTGGAAATCTCTACACTCCCCACTTAATGCTTGGTCAAGACGACAAGCAATGTTTGGTTGTGGGTGATAATAAAGAAAGACAAGGTTCTTCCTTATCACTTTTTGTTGATGGTGACCACTTTCTTTGTGTCATTTGTACTAAGTTTTTTAAGTCCAAAACAAAGGATCCATGGATGTACTTCAAGTTTGTTCCACCTTGGCATGATGATGTTATTTGTTAGATTGATTTTTGTTGCACTAACCCTAATCCTCATTCCATGAGGATGTGTGCTTGTTTGTCTTCTCTTTTGATTTTGCAAGGTATGAGATTCGAGGTCGAATCCTTTTCAAGAAGGGGAGGATGATACGAGTGTGATCACGTAGATGGACTCTTGTGGGTGTGTATTGAAGTCGTCCAAGTGTGTGTGCAAGAGAAGCGTGATTAAGGGCCCAAATACACACCAAAAATAGCCCACTACAAATACTAAAGGGGCAGTCCATTCTTGAAGGGCCATTTTGGATATTTTATATTCTATCTTTTAATACACTATAAATAGAACCTCTTAGGGTTTTAGTCTTATTTTTTGATGAATATGAATATTGTATAACATAGAAAGACAAAGTCCTCTTTCCTTGAGGCAAATCTGAAACTTGGAACTAGGTAACAACAAGAGAGTGGAATCACTTTTATTGTTTGTTTGCTTGGAAACTTAGGTCTTGAGGTTCATGAGTCCCTCTTGGTCCGAGTAAGAACTTGATGTTGCTATTCATTTTTCTTAGGGTCCTTTCTCATTGTTAGGGTTCTTAGATTTGTGAATATTGTATGTCAAGTTACTATCATTTTTTATCTTGTTATTGCGGAATCCAAATCTGGTTGTTTTGTTGTCATCTTGTTCATCACGTTTT
>NW_025895905.1:0-1528 GCF_002878395.1 Capsicum annuum
GCGATAATAAACGTGTAAGTCTACGATAGACTATACTGATCGATGGATGACATAGTTCATGATCTACGACGGTCTATTAAGTGTCATCACCAGTCCAAGATCATCTATTTAAATCATTTTTAATGTAATTATTTTCTTTCACCGGCCCCAAAACATGTGATTATCCATTTAAATCATATTATATTTAATTATTTTCTTTCACCATCCCCAAAACATATTACGATTATCTATTTAATTTTTTTTTAAATTTAATTATTCATTTTTTAACTACCTCCACGTGATGGTCTATAGATGTGCACATAGATCACGGTAGTCTACGCATAATCAGGATATCGGTCGATGCACTAATAAAGGTGTAAGTCTATGGTAAACCATACAAATCGATGGCTGACATAGGTCATGATCTACGACAGTCTATTTAGTGTCACCACCAATTCAAAAGAGAAAAATTACTTTTTCAATGGTAAAAAACGGCTACTTTTGTAAGCCATCAGTGTGAACACGTTGTTTTTACTTCATATATAAGGTGTACATCCCTCCTTATTTTATTTCATCAACTTTATTTTGTTTTTAAAAATTCTACAATGTCGCAAGCATCTCAATCATCCAATTCTAAAAATACTCTAATTTGTCATTGTGGGAATGCGGCTGTCTAGAGGACGTCACGCACAGATTCAAATCCAGGTCGCAAATTTTATAATTGTTCAATTGCAAAGGTGAGATGTGCGTGTTTTTTTAAAAAAAAGTTAAGTTAATGGTTATGTAATTATTTTTTTCCTAGGATAATGGCGCATGCTCGTTTTTCAAATGACTTGATGAGCTATTACCTCCATCCAGTCCATCAACGTTTATTCCGGGACTCGAGACATCAAATTTTCAAGGCTTGGCAAAATTTAATCTACTACAAAGGCTCCAACAATGCGAAGAAAATAAAGATTTTCTCATGACTTTGTTCAAAGAAGCCGAAGAACAGAGGGATCACTTTAAACTATTGCTACATGACACCCAAATAGAGAGGGATCAACTAAAACAAAAATTGATTTTGGCTGAAGAAAGAGAGAATGTCCTAAAAATGATGTTATGTGCTATAATGCTAGTATTCGTTCTTTGAAAAAGTGTAACATGGATGTAGCGATATTGAATAAATAATAATAGTTCTACTTTTGTATAATGTTAAATACTATTTTTGATAAAACCATAGTCGATTAAACAACACGTCAACTTAAATTCGACCAGCAGGGTAATGATAGACTATGCATACGGTATATGGAATATTAAGTATGCATTCTATGATATCAAGCATACAATGTACCAACTATGACTACACCCTGCATATTCAAATTCCATGCCACAAATCAGTTTGATAGAAATAGATTCAGCTTAGAATCATAACAAGTTTCATAAAATAAAAGAATAATTGTCATATCCTACCACCAGATCCTTCAAACTTCATATTTGTGAAATAAAAAAAAATTGTCATGTCCTAACAACTCATCATTTAACAACAAATTAAACATCTTAGTATTTA
>NW_025895906.1:0-1105 GCF_002878395.1 Capsicum annuum
TTTTCAACTAAAACTTATTAAAAATGAAATAAAAGCTAAAATAAATATTGGATAAAATAAAAATATTTGATGCCGAAAAATAGGTCAAAACTCGGGGATGGTCAAAAATCACGTGTCTACATTTTGCCCCTCTTTGTTTGAAAACTCGAAAAGTTTTCATACAAAGAAGTAGATAAAGAGATGATTTTTGACCCTCCGATTATTTAGAAGGCGAGGAAAAAATGAAAGAAAAGAAAAAATGTGGCTAAGTCCTGGTTTTGAACCTCCTACCTACCCCGGGTTATAAGGGAATTAGGTCACATGTAGTTCAAAGGGGTAAATGGTAAGATTATGAGGTAGAGGCTGAGTGAGGTTCCGTCGAGTCTTCGGTTCACGATTTCTGCTATTTACATCCATATGAATAACAAAAATAGAAAATGAAGATATAAGTGAAAGATCCTATCTATGCAACTTTCTGAAATCGTGACTTGAATCTTCAGGACTTCTCAAGTGGTGAGATAGTTGTTATTTTGAGTTGAATCTTACAAAAAATGAAATGTTCTCCATGTTGACCCTTGGTATGGGGAAAGAACTTGACAATTGACTTATTCTTTAGACTTCTTTTGATTTGGAATTGAAATCTTCACCCTATTCTTCAGGCGGGTTCCTAAACTTACAATTTCTTCACCCTATTCTCCAGGCGGGCTCTAGACTTGCTATTTCTGATTTTTCAAACATATTCCTAAACTCAAAGTAAAAGGTAAACTAGGAAAGAAAAGTCTCGTTATTCAGGAGAGTTCTGAGTAGAAAATAAATTCTCATTATTCACGAGGTTCCTGAGTAGAAAATAAAGTCCCATTATTCAGGTAGATCTTGAGCAGAAAATAAATTCTCATTATTCAGGAAGGACCTGAGCATAAATTAAATTTCTCATTATTCAAGAGGGTCCTGAGCAGAAAGTAGAGTTTCATTAGTCAGGAGAAGCCTGAGCAGAAAATAAATTCTCATTATTCAGGAGGGTGCTGAGCAGAAAGTAAAGTCCCATTATTCAGGAGGGTCCTGAACAGAAAGTAAAATCTCATTATTTATGAGGGTCCTTAGCAGAAAATAAAGTCTCATTATTCAG
>NW_025895907.1:0-1205 GCF_002878395.1 Capsicum annuum
TTTTTATTAACTATTTGTTTTGGTGTCCATTTGTCATATTCATTCTTGAGATTATATTTCTTAAACTTATTCTTATAATATGTAGGTTTTCTTATTTCTGATGTTCTAGGTATTATGTTTTCATTTTCTTTTTTATCAAGAGTATTTATTTCTGTGTTGATATTTTCTAAGTTTTCTTCATTATTTACTTCTTGTTTTTCGTTGATTTCTAAATTTTTTGTATTTGTTAATATTTCTGTATATGTTTCACTATTATCTGTCTCTTCAACATCTATATTATTTATTTCTAATTCCTTGTTTTTTATTTTTAATTTTTCCTTAAATTGATTTATCTCATTTAGTAATTTTTGTTCTTTATCTTTTTCTTCCTTTTCCTTCTTTTGTCTTTGTAGGGGGTGCAGATCTATGCGGATAACTAACTTATGTAATAGATCTATTATATGTACAATGAATCTATTACATAAGTTAGTTATCAGAGCCCAGTTATTTAAAAAATATATCAGTAGAATATATGTTTGATATGTTTGATAGTATATGTGTTTGAATTTATGTTTAAATTTAAATTGGATTGAATTAGTTATGAGAAGACCATTTAAAAATAGAGAAACTTTTAGAAAAATTAAAGAATCATTAATTAGTAATTATTCAGAATATATAAGTCTAAATAAAACAAAAGAAAACACACAAAGATTAGCCTACCTAATTACCTTAATATCTAGTATTGAAGAAAAATTAATAATCCATTTAAAATCTAGAAGAATGAGACACATACCACCTAATTATGATAAAATTAGATTTAGATTTCCACCAAGATATTATAAATATGGTTTAAATGAATAAGTACAAAAATACAAAGAATTAAAACAAATTATTTCTGGAAAACGTAAAGAATTAAAAATAAGAATAGAAAGACTATATTATAATATATTTGTCGGAGTTAGTGAAAACTCAATAAATACACAAAAAAATGAAATATCAAAATTAGAATCACAAATAGATAGTTTAGAATATATATATATCAACATGAACTATTTACAATAAAATGAACAAAGAGGAATTTATAATAGATGAAAAAATATATGAAAATCACGAAGGATTAAAAATAAAAATAGTATTTTCTAATCTAGAAAGAAGGTATAAAAAAAAGGGTAAACATTCATATCTAATGTTAGAAAAAGAAGAATTAAAATTAGAAGCTAAATTGA
>NW_025895908.1:0-1081 GCF_002878395.1 Capsicum annuum
AATTGTTCTAATTTTTTCTTAATTATTTCTATCTTACTTATTGAAAATATAGTTATTTCATTTTTATTTATTGAAAATACAACCAATTCTATTGTATCTTCAGTATTTTTTATATTTTCTAATTTTTGTGTAATTTTTTTCACTTCCTTCTATCCAATCAGTTTCCTTTCTTATTTTATTAGTAACTCTTTTTGTTCTTACTTTCTGTTTACATGGTGTTGTAAACCACCAATCCGTTCTAGTTATTATATGTGGGTATAATTTATCTAAAAATGGCATTCCTAAAAGTATATCTTTTGATGTTAGCTCATAATTATAGATTTCTTCTATTGTTAATATTTTATTCCATACTTGTGTTTTTACATTCTTAGCATTATAAGTAATTAAACTTCCTTCGTTATTAAATCCTTTAACTATTATTGGTGTTTTTAATTTACCCCATTTACTTGTTGGTAAACAATTATATCTACATAAATTAGCTTCTACTCCTGTATCTATCATAGGCGTATAATATCTACTGAATACCCTTCTACTACTATCTTCGTTAATACATATATTTTCATATCACATTAAAGCTCTTCTTAAGAATAATTTCTCTCTATTATATGTTATAGATAATTGTGTATGCTCTATATTATATTGTTTTACTTGTTCTAGCCATTTTATTCCTAATATTATGTCTTCTTTATGCATTTCTTCCTCTATTTCAAATTCTATTTTTATTTTTCTAACTCCTATTGTTATTTCTTTTTCTGCTATACTTTTAGTGTTTATTAAGCTCTTGATAGATCTGGGAATATATTATTGTCAGATTGTATTTCCTCATTTTTTATTAGATATCTTGCTATATAATTTTCTTCTTGTCCTGTATTTAAGAGTATTAAATATTTTTTTTTCATTTATTGTTCCTGTTATGTATTATTGGTTTAAATTAGTTGTTGAACTTGTTTCATAACTTGTTCTTTTTGATGAACTTGATGATTCTGGTTTTTCATAAGCTATTCTTTTTGTTGTGCTTATTCTATCATTTATTATTTTAAATTTTCTTCTATATCTATGTCTCTATAACTATAATCATTAT
>NW_025895909.1:0-1653 GCF_002878395.1 Capsicum annuum
GCTAGTTTGGATATATAATTCAAGGAATCAAGCATTGATTTATTCAATATGCAAAGAAGTTAGAGACCATGACATGAAAGAACATAGAAAATAGGGATTAACACTCCTCAGACTAGAAGAACAATCATTAACGAGATCTATCAATAAGGGAATTATTTCAGAAGAACCTATGGATCAATTTTGTGAAAAAGTTGGCAAAAAATACAAAGAACACATATGCAACAGATGTAGTGACAAACACAATTTTATTCCAGATGTGATGCTACACTAATAAGAAGATAGAAAAACAGCAGATACAACAAAAAAGAGATAGCTACGGAGCAAAATAATGGAGATAAAAAAGACAAGCTATTAAATTGTGAAAGTGATATGTAGATAACTTTCACAATTTCCTTTATGTAAATTGTAAAAATTTGTATAGAAAAAATCTTAGGTATTAACAATTTTTTGTCTTTAGTAGTTTAAGATAAAGACTTTTTGTTAGGATAGCTATAGCCTATAGCCTACAACCTAGCCTTTTTGACATTTTTTTTAAAGATTTTTAGTCTTTTAGAAATAGACACGTGCATGTAAAGTTTACAACTTTAGCCTATAAATAAACGAGCATTTGCTTAGATGAAGGGTAAGCCTTCATGCGTTGAAGCAAAAAATTCTCTCTTGTCTACAACAAATATTTTGATTATTTATTAAAAAATAGGTATATTTCAATGAAAAAATCTATGGAGGAACAAAACTTAGAATTATCAAACCTACCAGAACAGGTATATTCATTTACTATTATGAATAGCTAAATTCATAATTCCTAACAATCATGATATGATAAAATAAGTTTCATGTTAGTTACTTTATAATAGAATTATTCGAAGAATAGCATGTTAAGAGGTTTATTAGCAAAGTGGAAACGAAGAAAAATTCCTAAGAACTATGCCATCCTAAAGGTGAAACCAATAAGGCAAGAAGCCGTGGTGGGGAGTAGCAAGAGTTGAGGCGCTGTTTAAGGGAAAAGTATCTGGATTACCATGCTAATAGTGACCGACGAACATGTTATTTAAGAATAATCTAGTATATAGTAATCTAATATGATCATATTTTGTTATGTGTATGATTGAAGGGAGTATTTTGAAAATAGCAATTTTATGAAAAATGAATAATTATTTATCTGACGAAATGGTAGATAAATTTAAACTACTTATTTTATATACACTTAAGGATATAGAAGTAGTAGATATAAGAAAAATCATATTAGAAAACGCATTTGGTAAATATTATATGACTAGAATAAATTACATACTACAAATACCTAATTACACTTACAAACACATATATACCAAACCTACATGTCACCATGATAAATTACATATATTTAGAATTTTGGGAAAAAGATATGAGAAACATACAATTAATAGAAAAACAAATGAAGATAAATTTACACAAATACATGGAAACTAAAGATATAAAATATATAGAATTCCTTAATGAAAATATGCAAGAATTACTTAGACTAAAACAAACAACTGAAAAATATTATGAAAAAGAATTTAATCAAGCTTAAATGATAGATGATATGAAAATACTTGTTTTATATAGACTTAGAGATATAGAAATTATAGACATAAAGAAAATAATATGAAAAAAATTACAAGATTATGAAGA
>NW_025895910.1:0-1012 GCF_002878395.1 Capsicum annuum
TACTTCTCCTACCTTTGTAGATGTTGCTTTTAGTGCAATAATTTCAGCATCCGTATGGGAAATCAAGGCAGTCATGGACTATAGTTCTTCTTTTAACCTCTTATGTGTTTCCATCAGTTCAGATACAAGAGACTTGGACTTCCCACCACCTCTCCTGGGGACATACTCATTATCCTCCAGAGTGGTCAAGTTAAACACCTGCTTAACTGATCCAACTTTCCCTTGCCCATACATCATATTGAAATGATCAAAGATCCTGTGAGCCAGAACCCATAGACCAACCTATGTTTTCCATTCTTTGCAGTCATCACTGTATGTATGTGCTCAATGATGAGCGTAGGAAGATTGATTGTCTTAAACTTGGCCAACATTTCCATAAGATATAAATCTGTGCTTGTTACAGTGGTTTTTTTTCTATTTGGGAAAAAAACACTTATTCACCAACTCAAAGAGGAGTTGGTACTCACCCTTCAGTGACTTCTTGATAGCATTCTTTATATTCATGTCATTCAAATCACTACAGATTGTTAAGAATTTAGGAGATCCCTTGTAATACCCCAAACTTTTCTTAAGCTTAATTTCGCCTCGAGAAGGTAAAGGAATAACTTTCTACGTGAGTATCATTTAAACTATATAGAATTTTCCTAATTTCAACTTTTTATCATGTGAGAAATTTAATTAATTTTCCAACGATATAAGATCTGCCCAAATCCAATAACCGGACAAGAAGTTATGGCTAATTTAAGTCCTAGTCGTAAAACAACATTATTTTAGTGCTTGGCGCATCGCGGAGAGGGTCTATTTGACAATTTTCAATTTCCAGTGGAACTCCATGATAGCGGCACGTCACACTGAAGTTCCAGGTCCTAACCAGTAGGAAAACGCGATAGCACCGCATCGCGGTGACCCCCAGAATCCTACTTGTCAAATTCCAGTAAGACACTGCGATAGTGGTGCGTTACGGTGGCCCATAAAATCAGGTTTTCCAGTTCAATTTTTCCAGCTTCGTACA